>NC_092785.1:16350759-16476623 GCF_047496795.1 Chiloscyllium punctatum
TCAGAGAGGGACAGAGAGAGGGACAGAGAGGGACAGAGAGGGACACAGAGGGACATAGAGAGGGTCAGAGAGGGACAGAGAGAGGGACACAGAGGGACATAGAGAGGGTCAGAGAGGGACAGAGAGAGGGACACAGAGGGACAAAGAGGGACACAGAGGGACATAGAGAGGGTCAGAGAGGGACAGAGAGGGTCAGAGAGAGGGACAGAGAGGGTCAGAGAGGGACAGAGAGAGGGACACAGAGGGACAAAGAGGGACATAGAGGGACATAGAGAGGGTCAGAGAGGGTCAGAGAGGGACAGAGAGGGACATAGAGAGGGTCAGAGAGGGACAGAGAGGGTCAGAGAGGGACATAGAGAGGGTCAGAGAGGGACAGAGAGGGACAGAGAGGGTCAGAGAGAGGGACAGAGAGGGACTTAGAGAGGGTCAGAGAGAGGGACAGAGAGGGTCAGAGAGAGGGACAGAGAGGGTCAGAGAGGGTCAGAGAGGGACAGAGAGAGACAGAGAGGGACAGAGAGGGTCAGAGAGAGGGACAGAGAGGGTCAGAGAGGGTCAGAGAGGGACAGAGAGAGACAGAGAGGGACAGAGAGAGACAGAGAGAGGGACACAGAGGGACATAGAGAGGGGCAGAGAGAGACAGAGAGGGTCAGAGAGGGACAGAGAGGGTCAGAGAGGGAGAGAGAGGGTCAGAGAGGGTCAGAGAGAGGGACAGACAGGGACAGAGAGAGGGACAGAGAGAGGGACAGAGAGAGGGTCAGAGAGAGGGACAGAGAGGGACTGAGAGAGGGTCAGAGAGGGACAGAGAGGGTCAGAGGGACAGAGAGGGTCAGAGAGGGACAGAGAGGGACAGAGAGGGACAGAGAGTGTCAGAGAGGGACAGAGAGAGGGACAGAGAGGGACAGAGAGAGGGTCAGAGAGGGACAGAGAGAGGGACAGAGAGGGACAGAGAGAGGGTCAGAGAGGGACAGAGAGAGGGTCAGAGAGGGACAGAGAGGGACAGAGAGAGGGACAGAGAGGGACAGAGAGAGGGTCAGAGAGGGACAGAGAGGGAGAGAGAGGGACAGAGAGTGTCAGAGAGAGGGACAGAGAGGGACACAGAGGGTCAGAGAGGGACAGAGAGGGACAGAGAGGGTCAGAGGGTCAGAGAGGGACAGAGAGGGACAGAGAGAGGGTCAGAGAGGGACAGAGAGGGACAGAGAGAGGGACAGAGAGTGTCAGAGAGGGTCAGAGAGTGTCAGAGAGGGACAGAGAGAGGGACAGAGAGTGTCAGAGAGGGACGCAGAGGGACAGAGAGAGGGTCAGAGAGGGACAGAGAGGGTCAGAGAGGGTCAGAGAGGGACAGAGAGGGACAGAGAGAGGGACAGTGAGAGGGACAGAGAGGGTCAGAGAGGGACCGGGGTCAGAGAGAGACACAGAGAGGGTCAGAGAGGGTCAGAGAGACACAGAGAGGGTCAGAGAGAGACACAGAGAGGGTCAGAGAGAGGGACAGAGAGGGTCAGAGAGGGACCGGGGTCAGAGAGAGACACAGAGAGGGTCAGAGAGGGTCAGAGAGACACAGAGAGGGTCAGAGAGAGACACAGAGAGGGTCAGAGAGAGGGACAGAGAGGGTCAGAGAGGGACAGAGAGGGACAGAGAGGGACAGAGAGAGGGTCAGAGAGAGGGACAGAGAGGGACTGAGAGAGGGTCAGAGAGGGACAGAGAGTGTCAGAGAGGGACAGAGAGAGGGACAGAGAGGGACAGAGAGAGGGTCAGAGAGGGACAGAGAGAGGGACAGAGAGGGACAGAGAGAGGGTCAGAGAGGGACAGAGAGGGACAGAGAGAGGGACAGAGAGGGACAGAGAGAGGGTCAGAGAGGGACAGAGAGGGACAGAGAGGGACAGAGAGTGTCAGAGAGAGGGACAGAGAGGGACACAGAGGGTCAGAGAGGGACAGAGAGGGACAGAGAGGGTCAGAGGGTCAGAGAGGGACAGAGAGGGACAGAGAGAGGGTCAGAGAGGGACAGAGAGGGACAGAGAGAGGGACAGAGAGTGTCAGAGAGGGTCAGAGAGAGGGACACAGAGGGACAGAGAGAGGGACACAGAGGGACAGAGAGAGGGTCAGAGAGGGACAGAGAGAGGGACAGAGAGTGTCAGAGAGGGACACAGAGGGACAGAGAGAGGGTCAGAGAGGGACAGAGAGGGTCAGAGAGGGTCAGAGAGGGACAGAGAGGGACAGAGAGAGGGACAGAGAGGGACAGAGAGAGGGTCAGAGAGAGGGACAGAGAGGGTCAGAGAGGGTCAGAGAGTGTCAGAGAGGGACAGAGAGAGGGACAGAGAGTGTCAGAGAGGGACACAGAGGGACAGAGAGCGGGTCAGAGAGGGACAGAGAGGGTCAGAGAGGGTCAGAGAGGGACAGAGAGGGACAGAGAGGGTCAGAGAGGGTCAGAGAGGGACAGAGAGGGACACAGAGGGTCAGAGAGGGTCAGAGAGGGACAGAGAGTGTCAGAGAGGGACAGAGAGAGGGACAGAGAGGGACAGAGAGGGACAGAGAGAGGGTCAGAGAGGGACAGAGAGGGACAGAGAGTGTCAGAGAGAGGGACAGAGAGGGACACAGAGGGTCAGAGAGGGACAGAGAGGGACAGAGAGGGTCAGAGGGTCAGAGAGGGACAGAGAGGGTCAGAGAGAGGGACAGAGAGGGACAGAGAGGGACAGAGAGAGGGTCAGAGAGGGACAGAGAGGGACAGAGAGAGGGTCAGAGAGGGACAGAGAGGGACACAGAGGGTCAGAGAGGGACAGAGAGGGACAGAGAGGGTCAGAGGGTCAGAGAGGGACAGAGAGGGACAGAGAGAGGGTCAGAGAGGGACAGAGAGGGACAGAGAGAGGGACAGAGAGTGTCAGAGAGGGTCAGAGAGTGTCAGAGAGGGACAGAGAGAGGGACAGAGAGTGTCAGAGAGGGACACAGAGGGACAGAGAGAGGGTCAGAGAGGGACAGAGAGGGTCAGAGAGAGGGACAGAGAGGGTCAGAGAGGGACAGAGAGGGACACAGAGGGTCAGAGAGAGGGACAGAGAGGGTCAGAGAGGGACAGAGAGGGACACAGAGGGTCAGAGAGAGGGACAGAGAGTGTCAGAGAGGGACACAGGGGGACACAGGGGGACAGAGAGGGTCAGAGAGGGACAGAGAGGGACACAGAGGGACAGAGAGAGGGACAGAGAGTGTCAGAGAGGGACAGAGAGAGAGTCACAGAGGGACAGAGAGAGGGTCAGAGAGAGGGACAGAGAGGGTCAGAGAGGGACAGAGAGGGACAGAGAGAGAGTCACAGAGGGACAGAGAGGGTCATAGAGAGGGACAGAGAGTGTCAGAGAGGGACAGATAGGGACACAGAGGGACAGAGAGAGGGACAGAGAGTGTCAGAGAGGGACAGAGAGGGACACAGAGGGACAGAGAGAGGGACAGAGGGACAGAGAGAGGGTCAGAGAGGGACAGAGAGGGTCATAGAGAGGGACACAGAGGGACAGAGAGGGACACAGAGGGTCACAGAGGGTCATAGAGGGACAGAGAGGGTCATAGAGGGACACAGAGAGACATAGAGGGACAGAGAGGATCAGAGAGAGACACAGAGAGGGTCATAGAGGGACAGAGAGGGTCACAGAGGGTCATAGAGGGACACAGAGGGACCCAGAGGGACACAGAGGGTCATAGAGAGACACAGAGGGACATAGAGGGTCATAGAGAGACACAGAGTTTCATAGAGGGACACAGAGGGTCATAGAGAGACACAGAGGGACCCAGAGGGACACAGAGGGTCAGAGAGAGACACAGAGGGACACAGAGGGTCATAGAGAGACCCAGAGAGACCCTGAGGGACACAGAGGGACACAGAGAGACACAGAGAGACCCAGAGGGACACAGAGGGTCATAGAGAGACACAGAGAGACCCAGAGGGACACAGAGAGACTCAGAGAGACCCAGAGGGACACAGAGAGACACAGAGAGACCCAGAGGGACACAGAGGGACACAGAGAGACACAGAGAGACCCAGAGGGACACAGACAGACCCAGAGAGACTCAGACAGACCCAGAGGGACCCAGACAGTCCCAGAGAGACCCAGAGGGACACAGAGGCTCATAGAGAGACCCAGAGGGACCCAGACAGACCCAGAGAGACTGAGAGAGAGTCAGAGAGATTCAGACAGACCCAGAGGGACCCAGAGAGACTCAGACAGACCCAGAGAGACCCAGAGGGACTCAGACAGACCCAGACAGACTCAGAGAGACTCAGAGAGACACAGAGAGACCCAGAGAGACTCAGACATTCCAAGAGAGACCAAGACAGACCCAGACAGACTCAGAGAGACCCAGAGAGACCCAGAGGGACTCAGACAGACCCAGAGAGACCCAGAGAGACTCAGACAGACCCAGAGAGGCCCAGAGGGACTCAGACAGTCCCAGAGAGACACAGACAGTCCCAGAGAGACCCAGAGAGACACAGAGGGACTTAGGGAGACCCAGAGGGTCCCAGAGAGACCCAGAGAGACACAGAGAGACCCAGACAATCCCAGAGAGACCCAGGGACTCTCAGACAGACCCAGAGAGACTCAGACAGACGCAGGGAGACTCAGAGGGACCCAGAGAGTCCCAGAGAGTCCCAGAGGATACCAGAGAGACCCAGACAGTCCCAGAGAGACCCAGACAGTCCCAGACAGTCCCAGAGGATACCAGGGAGATCCAGACAATCCCAGAGTGACCCAGACAGACCCAGAGAGACCCCGAGGGGCCCAGAGAGACCCAGACAGACCCAGAGAGACCCAGACAATCCCAGAGAGACCCAGACAGTCCCAGAGAGACCCAGACAATCCCAGAGAGACCCAGAGACTCTCAGACAGGCCCAAAGAGTCCCAGAGAGACTCAGACAGACTCAGACGGACTCAGAGAGATTCAGACAGTCCCAGAGAGACCCAGAGAGTCCCAGAGAGACCCAGAGAGACACAGACAGTCCAAGAGAGACCCAGAGAGACCCAGAGAGATTCAGACAGTCCCAGTGAGACACAGAGAGACTCAGACAGTCCCAGAGAGACCCAGAGAGACTCAGACAGTCCCAGAGAGACCCAGAGAGTCCCAGAGAGACCCAGAGAGACCCAGAGAGACACAGACAGTCCCAGAGAGACCCAGAGAGACACAGACAGTCCAAGAGAGATACAGAGAGACACAGACAGTCCCAGAGAGACTCAGACAGTCCCAGAGAGACCCAGAGAGACCCAGACAGACCCAGAGAGACTCAGACAGTCCCAGAGAGACCCAGAGAGTCCCAGAGAGTCCCAGAGAGTCCCAGAGGGTCCCAGAGGGTCCCGGAGAGACCCAGAGAGACACACCAACACACACCTCACCCCACACACACCCACACACACATACACACATACACACCAACACACACCACACCCCCACACACACACCCCACACACACATACACCCTAACACACACACCCCAACACACATCACCCCCCACACACACCTCCCCCATACACACACATACACCCCCCCCACACACACACCCCAACACACACCTCCCCCACACACAGTCCCCCAACACACACATACACCTCAACACACACACGCCCACCCACACACACCCACACACACACCCACGCCAACACACACACACCACCCCCCCACACACACATACACCCCAACACACACCTCCCCCATACACACCTCCCCCCCACACACACCTCCCCCCCACACACACATACACCCCCCCCCCACACCAACCCCCCCCGACACACACACACACACACATACACACCACGCACACACACCCACCCCCACACACACATACACCCCAACACACACACCCACACACCAACCCACATACACACCAATCCCCCCACACACATACACCCCAACACACACCTCCCCCCAAACAAGCTCTCCCCACACATACCCCACATGCACATACACCCCGACACAAACACCCCCCCACACACACCCCCCATACACACTTCCACCCCACACACACATACACCCCAACACATCCCCCCCAACCACACCCAAACACACATACACCCCAACACACACCTCCTCCCAAATCAACCCCCCTCACACCCCCCAACACACATACAACAGAACACACACACACACCCACACACTTAGCCACACCCCTACACAAACCCCCCCCCCCACACAAACCCCCCCCCCCACACCCCCCATACACACTTCCACCCCACACACACATGCACCCCAACACATCCCCCCCAACCACACCCAAACACACATACACCCCAACCCATCCCCCCCCAAACAAGCTCTCCCCACACATACCCCACATGCACATACACCCCTACACAAACACCCCCCCACACACACACCCCCCTCCACACACACAGACATACCCCCCAACACACACCTCCCCCCCACACATGTGTGTGTGTTAGTGTGAGTGTGTGAATGTTTGTGTGAGTGTGTCTGTTTGGGTGTATGTGTGAGTGTGTGTGCATGTTTCTGTGTGTGTGAGTGTGTGTGTGAAAGTGTGTGTGTGTGAGTGTGTGATTGTGTGTGTGAGTGTGTAAGGGTGTGAGAGTGTGCTTGTGTGTGTGAGAGTGTGTGTGTGTGTTTGAGTGTGTGTGTGAAAGTGTGTGTGAGAGTGTGCTTGAGTGTTTGTGTGAGTGTGAGGGTGTGTGTGTGTGAGTGTACTTGTGTGTGTGTGTGTGAGAGAGAGTGTGTGTTAGTGTGTATGAGTGTGTGTGAGTATGATTGTGTGTGAGAGTGTGTGTGTGAGTGTGTGAGTGTATGTGTGTGAGAGAGTGTGTGAGTGTGTGTGTGTGTGCGTTTGAGTGTGTCTGTTTGGGTGAATGTGTGAGTGTGTGTGCATATGTCTGTGTGAGAGAGTGTGTGTGTGAAAGTGTGTGTGTGAGAGAGAGAGTGTGTGAGTGTGCTTGAGTGTTTGTGTGAGTGTGTGTGTAAGTGTGTGTGAGTGTGTGGGTGAGTGAGTGTGTGTGTGGGTGAGTGAGTGTGTGAGTGTGCGTGTGTGCATGTGTGTGTTTGTGTGTGTGTGTGTGAGTGTGAGTGTGTGAGTGTGTGTGGGGGAGGGTGTGAGTGTGTGTGTGAGTGGGGGAGGGTGTGTGTGTGAGTGTGAGTGTGAGTGTGAGTGGGGGAGGGTGTGATCTGTCCGGGTGGGTGAAGAGGATGTCCTGTCCCTCCCTCTGTATCAGTCCCAAGGCCATGGTCCTGCCGTCCCCCAGCCTCAATCTGACACACACACAGACACCGAGAGACAGAGAGA
Organism: Chiloscyllium punctatum; assembly: GCF_047496795.1. Lineage (NCBI taxonomy): Eukaryota > Metazoa > Chordata > Chondrichthyes > Orectolobiformes > Hemiscylliidae > Chiloscyllium > Chiloscyllium punctatum. The sequence continues at coordinate 16,358,015 of NC_092785.1, forward strand.
CAGGGAGAGCCTGCGCTACAGGCCCCAGGTTAGACCACTCACCCCCCCCCCCCCGGGGATCCCGGGCTGGAGGGAGGGACAGGACCCGAGAGTGGGCTGGGGGTGGAACAGACTGGAGAAGGGGCTGAATGGCCTCCTGCTGTTCCCCTTGTGGGACAGGTTGGGGAAGGGGCTAAATGGCCTCCGGCTGTTTATCGGAGTGTGACCCTCTCCCTCCCTCGGTTTATCGGAGTGTGACCCTCTCCCTCCCTCGGTTTATCAGAGTGTGACCCTCTCCCTCCCTCTCCCTCCCTCGGTTTATCGGAGTGTGTCCCTCTCCCTCCCTCGGTTTATCGGAGTGTGTCCCTCTCCCTCCCTCTCCCTCCCTCGGTTTATCGGAGTGTGACCCTCTCCCTCCCTCGGTTTATCGGAGTGTGACCCTCTCCCTCCCTCGGTTTATCGGAGTGTGACCCTCTCCCTCCCTCGGTTTATCGGAGTGTGACCCTCTCCCTCCCTCGGTTTATCGGAGTGTGACCCTCTCCCTCCCTCTCCCTCCCTCGGTTTATCGGAGTGTGACCCTCTCCCTCCCTCTCCCTCCCTCGGTTTATCGGAGTGTGACCCTCTCCCTCCCTCTCCCTCCCTCGGTTTATCGGAGTGTGACCCTCTCCCTCCCTCTCCCTCCCTCGGTTTATCGGAGTGTGTCCCTCTCCCTCCCTCGGTTTATCGGAGTGTGTCCCTCTCCCTCCCTCTCCCTCCCTCGGTTTATCGGAGTGTGTCCCTCTCCCTCCCTCTCCCTCCCTCGGTTTATCGGAGTGTGTCCCTCTCCCTCCCTCGGTTTATCGGAGTGTGTCCCTCTCCCTCCCTCTCCCTCCCTCGGTTTATCGGAGTGTGACCCTCTCCCTCCCTCGGTTTATCGGAGTGTGTCCCTCTCCCTCCCCCTCCCTCCCTCGGTTTATCGGAGTGTGTCCCTCTCCCTCCCTCTCCCTCCCTCGGTTTATCGGAGTGTGTCCCTCTCCCTCCCTCTCCCTCCCTCGGTTTATCGGAGTGTGTCCCTCTCCCTCCCTCGGTTTATCGGAGTGTGTCCCTCTCCCTCCCTCTCCCTCCCTCGGTTTATGGGAGTGTGTCCCTCTCCCTCCCTCTCCCTCCCTCGGTTTATCGGAGTGTGTCCCTCTCCCTCCCTCGGTTTATCGGAGTGTGTCCCTCTCCCTCCCTCGGTTTATCGGAGTGTGACCCTCTCCCTCCCTCGGTTTATCGGAGTGTGTCCCTCTCCCTCCCTCGGTTTATCGGAGTGTGACCCTCTCCCTCCCTCTCCCTCCCTCGGTTTATCGGAGTGTGACCCTCTCCCTCCCTCTCCCTCCCTCGGTTTATCGGAGTGTGACCCTCTCCCTCCCTCGGTTTATCGGAGTGTGACCCTCTCCCTCCCTCGGTTTATCGGAGTGTGTCCCTCTCCCTCCCTCTCCCTCCCTCGGTTTATCGGAGTGTGTCCCTCTCCCTCCCTCGGTTTATCGGAGTGTGTCCCTCTCCCTCCCTCTCCCTCCCTCGGTTTATCGGAGTGTGTCCCTCTCCCTCCCTCGGTTTATCGGAGTGTGTCCCTCTCCCTCCCTCTCCCTCCCTCGGTTTATCGGAGTGTGTCCCTCCCCCTCCCTCTCCCTCCCTCGGTTTATCGGAGTGTGACCCTCTCCCTCCCTCTCCCTCCCTCGGTTTATCGGAGTGTGTCCCTCTCCCTCCCTCGGTTTATCGGAGTGTGACCCTCTCCCTCCCTCTCCCTCCCTCGGTTTATCGGAGTGTGACCCTCTCCCTCCCTCGGTTTATCGGAGTGTGACCCTCTCCCTCCCTCGGTTTATCGGAGTGTGTCCCTCTCCCTCCCTCGGTTTATCGGAGTGTGTCCCTCTCCCTCCCTCGGTTTATCGGAGTGTGTCCCTCTCCCTCCCTCGGTTTATCGGAGTGTGTCCCTCTCCCTCCCTCTCCCTCCCTCGGTTTATCGGAGTGTGACCCTCTCCCTCCCTCGGTTTATCGGAGTGTGTCCCTCTCCCTCCCTCTCCCTCCCTCGGTTTATCGGAGTGTGTCCCTCTCCCTCCCTCGGTTTATCGGAGTGGGTCCCTCTCCCTCCCTCTCCCTCCCTCGGTTTATCGGAGTGTGTCCCTCTCCCTCCCTCGGTTTATCGGAGTGTGACCCTCTCCCTCCCTCTCCCTCCCTCGGTTTATCGTAGTGTGTCCCTCTCCCTCCCTCTCCCTCCCTCGGTTTATCGGAGTGTGACCCTCTCCCTCCCTCGGTTTATCGGAGTGTGACCCTCTCCCTCCCTCTCCCTCCCTCGGTTTATCGGAGTGTGACCCTCTCCCTCCCTCGGTTTATCGGAGTGTGTCCCTCTCCCTCCCTCGGTTTATCGGAGTGTGTCCCTCTCCCTCCCTCGGTTTATCGGAGTGTGTCCCTCTCCCTCCCTCTCCTCCCTCGGTTTATCGGAGTGTGACCCTCTCCCTCCCTCGGTTTATCGGAGTGTGTCCCTCTCCCTCCCTCTCCCTCCCTCGGTTTATCGGAGTGTGACCCTCTCCCTCCCTCGGTTTATCGGAGTGTGACCCTCTCCCTCCCTCGGTTTATCGGAGTGTGACCCTCTCCCTCCCTCTCCCTCCCTCGGTTTATCGGAGTGTGACCCTCTCCCTCCCTCGGTTTATCGGAGTGTGTCCCTCTCCCTCCCTCGGTTTATCGGAGTGTGTCCCTCTCCCTCCCTCTCCCTCCCTCGGTTTATCGGAGTGTGACCCTCTCCCTCCCTCGGTTTATCGGAGTGTGACCCTCTCCCTCCCTCGGTTTATCGGAGTGTGTCCCTCTCCCTCCCTCGGTTTATCGGAGTGTGTCCCTCTCCCTCCCTCTCCCTCCCTCGGTTTATCGGAGTGTGACCCTCTCCCTCCCTCGGTTTATCGGAGTGTGTCCCTCTCCCTCCCTCTCCCTCCCTCGGTTTATCGGAGTGTGACCCTCTCCCTCCCTCGGTTTATCGGAGTGTGTCCCTCTCCCTCCCTCTCCCTCCCTCGGTTTATCGGAGTGTGTCCCTCTCCCTCCCTCTCCCTCCCTCGGTTTATCGGAGTGTGTCCCTCTCCCTCCCTCTCCCTCCCTCGGTTTATCGGAGTGTGACCCTCTCCCTCCCTCGGTTTATCGGAGTGTGACCCTCTCCCTCCCTCGGTTTATCGGAGTGTGTCCCTCTCCCTCCCTCGGTTTATCGGAGTGTGACCCTCTCCCTCCCTCGGTTTATCGGAGCGTGACCCTCTCCCTCCCTCGGTTTATCGGAGTGTGACCCTCTCCCTCCCTCGGTTTATCGGAGTGTGACCCTCTCCCTCCCTCGGTTTATCGGAGTGTGACCCTCTCCCTCCCTCGGTTTATCGGAGTGTGTCCCTCTCCCTCCCTCTCCCTCCCTCGGTTTATCGGAGTGTGTCCCTCTCCCTCCCTCTCCCTCCCTCGGTTTATCGGAGTGTGACCCTCTCCCTCCCTCGGTTTATCGGAGTGTGTCCCTCTCCCTCCCTCTCCCTCCCTCGGTTTATCGGAGTGTGTCCCTCTCCCTCCCTCTCCCTCCCTCGGTTTATCGGAGTGTGACCCTCTCCCTCCCTCGGTTTATCGGAGTGTGACCCTCTCCCTCCCTCGGTTTATCGGAGTGTGACCCTCTCCCTCCCTCTCCCTCCCTCGGTTTATCGGAGTGTGACCCTCTCCCTCCCTCGGTTTATCGGAGTGTGTCCCTCTCCCTCCCTCGGTTTATCGGAGTGTGTCCCTCTCCCTCCCTCTCCCTCCCTCGGTTTATCGGAGTGTGTCCCTCTCCCTCCCTCGGTTTATCGGAGTGTGACCCTCTCCCTCCCTCGGTTTATCGGAGTGTGTCCCTCTCCCTCCCTCGGTTTATCGGAGTGTGTCCCTCTCCCTCCCTCGGTTTATCGGAGTGTGTCCCTCTCCCTCCCTCGGTTTATCGGAGTGTGACCCTCTCCCTCCCTCGGTTTATCGGAGTGTGACCCTCTCCCTCCCTCGGTTTATCGGAGTGTGTCCCTCTCCCTCCCTCGGTTTATCGGAGTGTGACCCTCTCCCTCCCTCGGTTTATCGGAGTGTGTCCCTCTCCCTCCCTCTCCCTCCCTCGGTTTATCGGAGTGTGACCCTCTCCCTCCCTCGGTTTATCGGAGTGTGTCCCTCTCCCTCCCTCTCCCTCCCTCGGTTTATCGGAGTGTGACCCTCTCCCTCCCTCGGTTTATCGGAGTGTGTCCCTCTCCCTCCCTCGGTTTATCGGAGTGTGTCCCTCTCCCTCCCTCTCCCTCCCTCGGTTTATCGGAGTGTGACCCTCTCCCTCCCTCGGTTTATCGGAGTGTGTCCCTCTCCCTCCCTCTCCCTCCCTCGGTTTATCGGAGTGTGACCCTCTCCCTCCCTCTCCCTCCCTCGGTTTATCGGAGTGTGACCCTCTCCCTCCCTCGGTTTATCGGAGTGTGTCCCTCTCCCTCCCTCGGTTTATCGGAGTGTGTCCCTCTCCCTCCCTCGGTTTATCGGAGTGTGTCCCTCTCCCTCACTCTCCCTCCCTCGGTTTATCGGAGTGTGACCCTCTCCCTCCCTCTCCCTCCCTCGGTTTATCGGAGTGTGACCCTCTCCCTCCCTCGGTTTATCGGAGTGTGACCCTCTCCCTCCCTCGGTTTATCGGAGTGTGTCCCTCTCCCTCCCTCGGTTTATCGGAGTGTGTCCCTCTCCCTCACTCTCCCTCCCTCGGTTTATCGGAGTGTGTCCCTCTCCCTCCCTCTCCCTCCCTCGGTTTATCGGAGTGTGTCCCTCTCCCTCCCTCTCCCTCCCTCGGTTTATCGGAGTGTGTCCCTCTCCCTCCCTCGGTTTATCGGAGTGTGACCCTCTCCCTCCCTCTCCATCCCTCGGTTTATCGGAGTGTGTCCCTCTCCCTCCCTCTCCCTCCCTCGGTTTATCGGAGTGTGTCCCTGTCCCTCCCTCGGTTTATCGGAGTGTGTCCCTCTCCCTCCCTCTCCCTCCCTCGGTTTATCGGAGTGTGTCCCTCTCCCTCCCTCGGTTTATCGGAGTGTGTCCCTCTCCCTCCCTCTCCCTCCCTCGGTTTATCGGAGTGTGTCCCTCTCCCTCCCTCGGTTTATCGGAGTGTGTCCCTCTCCCTCCCTCTCCCTCCCTCGGTTTATCGGAGTGTGACCCTCTCCCTCCCTCGGTTTATCGGAGTGTGTCCCTCTCCCTCCCCCTCCCTCCCTCGGTTTATCGGAGTGTGTCCCTCTCCCTCCCTCGGTTTATCGGAGTGTGTCCCTCTCCCGCCCTCGGTTTATCGGAGTGTGTCCCTCTCCCTCCCTCGGTTTATCGGAGTGTGTCCCTCTCCCTCCCTCTCCCTCCCTCGGTTTATCGGAGTGTGACCCTCTCCCTCCCTCGGTTTATCGGAGTGTGTCCCTCTCCCTCCCTCGGTTTATCGGAGTGTGTCCCTATCCCTCCCTCGGTTTATCGGAGCGTGACCCTCTCCCTCCCTCGGTTTATCGGAGTGTGACCCTCTCCCTCCCTCTCCCTCCCTCGGTTTATCGGAGTGTGTCCCTCTCCCTCACTCTCCCTCCCTCGGTTTATCGGAGTGTGACCCTCTCCCTCCCTCTCCCTTCCTCGGTTTATCGGAGTGTGTCCCTCTCCCTCCCTCGGTTTATCGGAGTGTGTCCCTCTCCCTCCCTCGGTTTATCGGAGTGTGACCCTCTCCCTCCCTCGGTTTATCGGAGTGTGTCCCTCTCCCTCCCTCGGTTTATCGGAGTGTGTCCCTCTCCCTCCCTCTCCGTCCCTCGGTTTATCGGAGTGTGTCCCTCTCCCTCCCTCAGTTTATCGGAGTGTGTCCCTCTCCCTCCCTCGGTTTCTCGGAGTGTGTCCCTCTCCTTCCCTCGGTTTATCGGAGTGTGACCCTCTCCCTCCCTCGGTTTATCGGAGTGTGACCCTCTCCCTCCCTCTCCCTCCCTCGGTTTATCGGAGTGTGTCCCTCTCCCTCCCTCTCCCTCCCTCGGTTTATCGGAGTGTGTCCCTCTCCCTCCCTCTGCCTCCCTCGGTTTATCGGAGTGTGTCCCTCTCCCTCCCTCTCCCTCCCTCGGTTTATCGGAGTGTGACCCTCTCCCTCCCTCTCCCTCCCTCGGTTTATCGGAGTGTGTCCCTCTCCCTCCCTCGGTTTATCGGAGTGTGTCCCTCTCCCTCCCTCGGTTTATCGGAGTGTGTCCCTCTCCCTCCCTCGGTTTATCGGAGTGTGTCCCTCTCCCTCCCTCTCCCTCCCTCGGTTTATCGGAGTGTGACCCTCTCCCTCCCTCGGTTTATCGGAGTGTGTCCCTCTCCCTCCCTCTCCCTCCCTCGGTTTATCGGAGTGTGTCCCTCTCCCTCCCTCGGTTTATCGGAGTGTGTCCCTCTCCCTCCCTCTCCCTCCCTCGGTTTATCGGAGTGTGTCCCTCTCCCTCCCTCGGTTTATCGGAGTGTGTCCCTCTCCCTCCCTCTCCCTCCCTCGGTTTATCGGAGTGTGTCCCTCTCCCTCCCTCGGTTTATCGGAGTGTGTCCCTCTCCCTCCCTCTCCCTCCCTCGGTTTATCGGAGTGTGACCCTCTCCCTCCCTCTCCCTCCCTCGGTTTATCGGAGTGTGTCCCTCTCCCTCCCTCGGTTTATCGGAGTGTGTCCCTCTCCCTCCCTCGGTTTATCGGAGTGTGTCCCTCTCCCTCCCTCTCCCTCCCTCGGTTTATCGGAGTGTGTCCCTCTCCCTCCCTCTCCCTCCCTCGGTTTATCGGAGTGTGTCCCTCCCTCCCTCGGTTTATCGGAGTGTGTCCCTCTCCCTCCCTCGGTTTATCGGAGTGTGTCCCTCTCCCTCCCTCGGTTTATCGGAGTGTGTCCCTCTCCCTCCCTCTCCCTCCCTCGGTTTATCGGAGTGTGACCCTCTCCCTCCCTCTCCCTCCCTCGGTTTATCGGAGTGTGTCCCTCTCCCTCCCTCTCCCTCCCTCGGTTTATCGGAGTGTGTCCCTCTCCCTCCCTCGGTTTATCGGAGTGTGTCCCTCTCCCTCCCTCGGTTTATCGGAGTGTGTCCCTCTCCCTCCCTCTCCCTCCCTCGGTTTATCGGAGTGTGACCCTCTCCCTCCCTCTCCCTCCCTCGGTTTATCGGAGTGTGTCCCTCTCCCTCCCTCTCCCTCCCTCGGTTTATCGGAGTGTGTCCCTCTCCCTCCCTCGGTTTATCGGAGTGTGACCCTCTCCCTCCCTCGGTTTATGGGAGTGTGTCCCTCTCCCTCCCTCGGTTTATCGGAGTGTGTCCCTCTCCCTCCCTCGGTTTATCGGAGTGTGACCCTCTCCCTCCCTCGGTTTATCGGAGTGTGTCTCTCTCCCTCCCTCGGTTTATCGGAGTGTGTCCCTCTCCCTCCCTCGGTTTATCGGAGTGTGTCCCTCTCCCTCCCTCTCCCTCCCTCGGTTTATCGGAGTGTGTCCCTCTCCCTCCCTCGGTTTATCGGAGTGTGTCCCTCTCCCTCCCTCGGTTTATCGGAGTGTGTCCCTCTCCCTCCCTCGGTTTATCGGAGTGTGTCCCTCTCCCTCCCTCGGTTTATCGGAGTGTGTCCCTCTCCCTCCCTCTCCCTCTCTCGGTTTATCGGAGTGTGTCCCTCTCCCTCCCTCTCCCTCCCTCGGTTTATCGGAGTGTGACCCTCTCCCTCCCTCTCCCTCCCTCGGTTTATCGGAGTGTGTCCCTCTCCCTCCCTCTCCCACCCTCGGTTTATCGGAGTGTGTCCCTCTCCCTCCCTCTCCCTCCCTCGGTTTATCGGAGTGTGACCCTCTCCCTCCCTCGGTTTATCGGAGTGTGTCCCTCTCCCTCCCTCTCCCTCCCTCGGTTTATCGGAGTGTGACCCTCTCCCTCCCTCGGTTTATCGGAGTGTGTCCCTCTCCCTCCCTCGGTTTATCGGAGTGTGACCCTCTCCCTCCCTCGGTTTATCGGAGTGTGACCCTCTCCCTCCCTCGGTTTATCGGAGTGTGTCCCTCTCCCTCCCTCGGTTTATCGGAGTGTGTCCCTCTCCCTCCCTCGGTTTATCGGAGTGTGACCCTCTCCCTCCCTCGGTTTATCGGAGTGTGTCCCTCTCCCTCCCTCTCCCTCCCTCGGTTTATCGGAGTGTGTCCCTCTCCGTCCCTCGGTTTATCGGAGTGTGACCCTCTCCCTCCCTCGGTTTATCGGAGTGTGTCCCTCTCCGTCCCTCGGTTTATCGGAGTGTGTCCCTCTCCCTCCCTCGGTTTATCGGAGTGTGTCCCTCTCCCTCCCTCCCCCTCCCTCGGTTTATCGGAGTGTGTCCCTCTCCCTCCCTCGGTTTATCGGAGTGTGTCCCTCTCCCTCCCTCCCCCTCCCTCGGTTTATCGGAGTGTGTCCCTCTCCCTCCCTCGGTTTATCGGAGTGTGTCCCTCTCCCTCCCTCTCCCTCCCTCGGTTTATCGGAGTGTGTCCCTCTCCCTCCCTCGGTTTATCGGAGTGTGTCCCTCTCCCTCCCTCGGTTTATCGGAGTGTGTCCCTCTCCCTCCCTCGGTTTATCGGAGTGTGTCCCTCTCCCTCCCTCGGTTTATCGGAGTGTGTCCCTCTCCCTCCCTCCCCCTCCCTCGGTTTATCGGAGTGTGTCCCTCTCCCTCCCTCGGTTTATCGGAGTGTGTCCCTCTCCCTCCCTCTCCCTCCCTCGGTTTATCGGAGTGTGACCCTCTCCCTCACTCGGTTTATCGGAGTGTGTCCCTCTCCCTCCCTCGGTTTATCGGAGTGTGTCCCTCTCCCTCCCTCCCCCTCCCTCGGTTTATTGGAGTGTGTCCCTCTCCCTCCCTCTCCCTCCCTCGGTTTATCGGAGTGTGTCCCTCTCCCTCCCTCTCCCTCCCTCGGTTTATCGGAGTGTGACCCTCTCCCTCCCTCGGTTTATCGGAGTGTGTCCCTCTCCCTCCCTCGGTTTATCGGAGTGTGTCCCTCTCCCTCCCTCGGTTTATCGGAGTGTGTCCCTCTCCCTCCCTCTCCCTCCCTCGGTTTATCGGAGTGTGTCCCTCTCCCTCCCTCGGTTTATCGGAGTGTGACCTTCTCCCTCCCTCTCCCTCCCTCGGTTTATCGGAGTGTGACCCTCTCCCTCCCTCGGTTTATCGGAGTGTGACCCTCTCCCTCCCTCTCCCTCCCTCGGTTTATCGGAGTGTGTCCCTCTCCCTCCCTCTCCCTCCCTCGGTTTATCGGAGTGTGTCCCTCTCCCTCCCTCGGTTTATCGGAGTGTGACCCTCTCCCTCCCTCGGTTTATCGGAGTGTGTCCCTCTCCCTCCCTCGGTTTATCGGAGTGTGACCCTCTCCCTCCCTCTCCCTCCCTCGGTTTATCGGAGTGTGACCCTCTCCCTCCCTCGGTTTATCGGAGTGTGACCCTCTCCCTCCCTCTCCCTCCCTCGGTTTATCGGAGTGTGACCCTCTCCCTCCCTCGGTTTATCGGAGTGTGTCCCTCTCCCTCCCTCTCCCTCCCTCGGTTTATCGGAGTGTGTCCCTCTCCCTCCCTCGGTTTATCGGAGTGTGTCCCTCTCCCTCCCTCGGTTTATCGGAGTGTGTCCCTCTCCCTCCCTCTCCCTCCCTCGGTTTATCGGAGTGTGACCCTCTCCCTCCCTCTCCCTCCCTCGGTTTATCGGAGTGTGTCCCTCTCCCTCCCTCTCCCTCCCTCGGTTTATCGGAGTGTGTCCCTCTCCCTCCCTCGGTTTATCGGAGTGTGACCCTCTCCCTCCCTCGGTTTATGGGAGTGTGTCCCTCTCCCTCCCTCGGTTTATCGGAGTGTGTCCCTCTCCCTCCCTCGGTTTATCGGAGTGTGTCCCTCTCCCTCCCTCGGTTTATGGGAGTGTGACCCTCTCCCTCCCTCGGTTTATGGGAGTGTGACCCTCTCCCTCCCTCGGTTTATCGGAGTGTGTCTCTCTCCCTCCCTCGGTTTATCGGAGTGTGTCCCTCTCCCTCCCTCGGTTTATCGGAGTGTGTCCCTCTCCCTCCCTCTCCCTCTCTCGGTTTATCGGAGTGTGACCCTCTCCCTCCCTCTCCCTCCCTCGGTTTATCGGAGTGTGTCCCTCTCCCTCCCTCTCCCACCCTCGGTTTATCGGAGTGTGTCCCTCTCCCTCCCTCGGTTTATCGGAGTGTGTCCCTCTCCCTCCCTCGGTTTATCGGAGTGTGTCCCTCTCCCTCCCTCTCCCTCCCTCGGTTTATCGGAGTGTGTCCCTCTCCCTCCCTCTCCCTCCCTCGGTTTATCGGAGTGTGTCCCTCCCTCCCTCGGTTTATCGGAGTGTGTCCCTCTCCCTCCCTCGGTTTATCGGAGTGTGACCCTCTCCCTCCCTCGGTTTATCGGAGTGTGTCCCTCTCCCTCCCTCTCCCTCCCTCGGTTTATCGGAGTGTGTCCCTCTCCCTCCCTCGGTTTATCGGAGTGTGTCCCTCTCCCTCCCTCTCCCTCCCTCGGTTTATCGGAGTGTGTCCCTCTCCCTCCCTCGGTTTATCGGAGTGTGTCCCTCTCCCTCCCTCTCCCTCCCTCGGTTTATCGGAGTGTGTCCCTCTCCCTCCCTCGGTTTATCGGAGTGTGTCCCTCTCCCTCCCTCTCCCTCCCTCGGTTTATCGGAGTGTGACCCTCTCCCTCCCTCTCCCTCCCTCGGTTTATCGGAGTGTGTCCCTCTCCCTCCCTCGGTTTATCGGAGTGTGTCCCTCTCCCTCCCTCGGTTTATCGGAGTGTGTCCCTCTCCCTCCCTCTCCCTCCCTCGGTTTATCGGAGTGTGTCCCTCTCCCTCCCTCTCCCTCCCTCGGTTTATCGGAGTGTGTCCCTCCCTCCCTCGGTTTATCGGAGTGTGTCCCTCTCCCTCCCTCGGTTTATCGGAGTGTGTCCCTCTCCCTCCCTCGGTTTATCGGAGTGTGTCCCTCTCCCTCCCTCTCCCTCCCTCGGTTTATCGGAGTGTGACCCTCTCCCTCCCTCTCCCTCCCTCGGTTTATCGGAGTGTGTCCCTCTCCCTCCCTCTCCCTCCCTCGGTTTATCGGAGTGTGTCCCTCTCCCTCCCTCGGTTTATCGGAGTGTGTCCCTCTCCCTCCCTCGGTTTATCGGAGTGTGTCCCTCTCCCTCCCTCTCCCTCCCTCGGTTTATCGGAGTGTGACCCTCTCCCTCCCTCTCCCTCCCTCGGTTTATCGGAGTGTGTCCCTCTCCCTCCCTCTCCCTCCCTCGGTTTATCGGAGTGTGTCCCTCTCCCTCCCTCGGTTTATCGGAGTGTGACCCTCTCCCTCCCTCGGTTTATGGGAGTGTGTCCCTCTCCCTCCCTCGGTTTATCGGAGTGTGTCCCTCTCCCTCCCTCGGTTTATCGGAGTGTGACCCTCTCCCTCCCTCGGTTTATCGGAGTGTGTCTCTCTCCCTCCCTCGGTTTATCGGAGTGTGTCCCTCTCCCTCCCTCGGTTTATCGGAGTGTGTCCCTCTCCCTCCCTCTCCCTCCCTCGGTTTATCGGAGTGTGTCCCTCTCCCTCCCTCGGTTTATCGGAGTGTGTCCCTCTCCCTCCCTCTCCCTCTCTCGGTTTATCGGAGTGTGTCCCTCTCCCTCCCTCTCCCTCCCTCGGTTTATCGGAGTGTGACCCTCTCCCTCCCTCTCCCTCCCTCGGTTTATCGGAGTGTGTCCCTCTCCCTCCCTCTCCCACCCTCGGTTTATCGGAGTGTGTCCCTCTCCCTCCCTCTCCCTCCCTCGGTTTATCGGAGTGTGACCCTCTCCCTCCCTCGGTTTATCGGAGTGTGTCCCTCTCCCTCCCTCTCCCTCCCTCGGTTTATCGGAGTGTGACCCTCTCCCTCCCTCGGTTTATCGGAGTGTGTCCCTCTCCCTCCCTCGGTTTATCGGAGTGTGACCCTCTCCCTCCCTCGGTTTATCGGAGTGTGACCCTCTCCCTCCCTCGGTTTATCGGAGTGTGTCCCTCTCCCTCCCTCGGTTTATCGGAGTGTGTCCCTCTCCCTCCCTCGGTTTATCGGAGTGTGACCCTCTCCCTCCCTCGGTTTATCGGAGTGTGTCCCTCTCCCTCCCTCTCCCTCCCTCGGTTTATCGGAGTGTGTCCCTCTCCGTCCCTCGGTTTATCGGAGTGTGACCCTCTCCCTCCCTCGGTTTATCGGAGTGTGTCCCTCTCCGTCCCTCGGTTTATCGGAGTGTGTCCCTCTCCCTCCCTCGGTTTATCGGAGTGTGTCCCTCTCCCTCCCTCCCCCTCCCTCGGTTTATCGGAGTGTGTCCCTCTCCCTCCCTCGGTTTATCGGAGTGTGTCCCTCTCCCTCCCTCCCCCTCCCTCGGTTTATCGGAGTGTGTCCCTCTCCCTCCCTCGGTTTATCGGAGTGTGTCCCTCTCCCTCCCTCTCCCTCCCTCGGTTTATCGGAGTGTGTCCCTCTCCCTCCCTCGGTTTATCGGAGTGTGTCCCTCTCCCTCCCTCGGTTTATCGGAGTGTGTCCCTCTCCCTCCCTCCCCCTCCCTCGGTTTATCGGAGTGTGTCCCTCTCCCTCCCTCGGTTTATCGGAGTGTGTCCCTCTCCCTCCCTCTCCCTCCCTCGGTTTATCGGAGTGTGACCCTCTCCCTCACTCGGTTTATCGGAGTGTGTCCCTCTCCCTCCCTCGGTTTATCGGAGTGTGTCCCTCTCCCTCCCTCCCCCTCCCTCGGTTTATTGGAGTGTGTCCCTCTCCCTCCCTCTCCCTCCCTCGGTTTATCGGAGTGTGTCCCTCTCCCTCCCTCTCCCTCCCTCGGTTTATCGGAGTGTGACCCTCTCCCTCCCTCGGTTTATCGGAGTGTGTCCCTCTCCCTCCCTCGGTTTATCGGAGTGTGTCCCTCTCCCTCCCTCGGTTTATCGGAGTGTGTCCCTCTCCCTCCCTCTCCCTCCCTCGGTTTATCGGAGTGTGTCCCTCTCCCTCCCTCGGTTTATCGGAGTGTGACCTTCTCCCTCCCTCTCCCTCCCTCGGTTTATCGGAGTGTGTCTCTCTCCCTCCCTCGGTTTATCGGAGTGTGACCCTCTCCCTCCCTCCGTTTATCGGAGTGTGTCCCTCTCCCTCCCTCGGTTTATCGGAGTGTGACCCTCTCCCTCCCTCGGTTTATCGGAGTGTGACCCTCTCCCTCCCTCTCCCTCCCTCGGTTTATCGGAGTGTGTCCCTCTCCCTCCCTCTCCCTCCCTCGGTTTATCGGAGTGTGTCCCTCTCCCTCCCTCGGTTTATCGGAGTGTGACCCTCTCCCTCCCTCGGTTTATCGGAGTGTGTCCCTCTCCCTCCCTCGGTTTATCGGAGTGTGACCCTCTCCCTCCCTCTCCCTCCCTCGGTTTATCGGAGTGTGACCCTCTCCCTCCCTCGGTTTATCGGAGTGTGACCCTCTCCCTCCCTCTCCCTCCCTCGGTTTATCGGAGTGTGACCCTCTCCCTCCCTCGGTTTATCGGAGTGTGTCCCTCTCCCTCCCTCTCCCTCCCTCGGTTTATCGGAGTGTGTCCCTCTCCCTCCCTCGGTTTATCGGAGTGTGTCCCTCTCCCTCCCTCGGTTTATCGGAGTGTGTCCCTCTCCCTCCCTCTCCCTCCCTCGGTTTATCGGAGTGTGACCCTCTCCCTCCCTCTCCCTCCCTCGGTTTATCGGAGTGTGTCCCTCTCCCTCCCTCTCCCTCCCTCGGTTTATCGGAGTGTGTCCCTCTCCCTCCCTCGGTTTATCGGAGTGTGACCCTCTCCCTCCCTCGGTTTATGGGAGTGTGTCCCTCTCCCTCCCTCGGTTTATCGGAGTGTGTCCCTCTCCCTCCCTCGGTTTATCGGAGTGTGTCCCTCTCCCTCCCTCGGTTTATGGGAGTGTGACCCTCTCCCTCCCTCGGTTTATGGGAGTGTGACCCTCTCCCTCCCTCGGTTTATCGGAGTGTGTCTCTCTCCCTCCCTCGGTTTATCGGAGTGTGTCCCTCTCCCTCCCTCGGTTTATCGGAGTGTGTCCCTCTCCCTCCCTCTCCCTCTCTCGGTTTATCGGAGTGTGTCCCTCTCCCTCCCTCGGTTTATCGGAGTGTGTCCCTCTCCCTCCCTCTCCCTCTCTCGGTTTATCGGAGTGTGTCCCTCTCCCTCCCTCGGTTTATCGGAGTGTGTCCCTCTCCCTCCCTCGGTTTATCGGAGTGTGACCCTCTCCCTCCCTCTCCCTCTCTCGGTTTATCGGAGTGTGTCCCTCTCCCTCCCTCTCCCTCCCTCGGTTTATCGGAGTGTGACCCTCTCCCTCCCTCGGTTTATCGGAGTGTGTCCCTCTCCCTCCCTCGGTTTATCGGAGTGTGTCCCTCTCCCTCCCTCGGTTTATCGGAGTGTGTCCCTCTCCCTCCCTCGGTTTATCGGAGTGTGTCTCTCTCCCTCCCTCGGTTTATCGGAGTGTGTCCCTCTCCCTCCCTCCCCCTCCCTCGGTTTATCGGAGTGTGTCTCTCTCCCTCCCTCGGTTTATCGGAGTGTGTCCCTCTCCCTCCCTCGGTTTATCGGAGTGTGTCCCTCTCCCTCCCTCGGTTTATCGGAGTGTGTCCCTCTCCCTCCCTCTCCCTCCCTCGGTTTATCGGAGTGTGTCCCTCTCCCTCCCTCTCCCTCCCTCTGTTTATCGGAGTGATTCCCTCTCCCTCCCTCGGTTTATCGGAGTGTGTCCCTCTCCCTCCCTCTCCCTCCCTCGGTTTATCGGAGTGTGTCCCTCTCCCTCCCTCTCCCTCCCTCGGTTTATCGGAGTGTGACCCTCTCCCTCCCTCGGTTTATCGGAGTGTGTCCCTCTCCCTCCCTCTCCCTCCCTCGGTTTATCGGAGTGTGACCCTCTCCCTCCCTCGGTTTATCGGAGTGTGTCCCTCTCCCTCCCTCTCCCTCCCTCGGTTTATCGGAGTGTGTCCCTCTCCCTCCCTCTCCCTCCCTCGGTTTATCGGAGTGTGTCCCTCTCCCTCCCTCTCCCTCCCTCGGTTTATTGGAGTGTGTCCCTCTCCCTCCCTCGGTTTATCGGAGTGTGACCCTCTCCCTCCCTCGGTTTATCAGAGTGTGTCCCTCTCCCTCCCTCTCCCTCCCTCGGTTTATCGGAGTGTGTCCCTCTCCCTCCCTCGGTTTATCGGAGTGTGACCCTCTCCCTCCCTCGGTTTATCGGAGTGTGTCCCTCTCCCTCCCTCGGTTTATCGGAGTGTGTCCCTCTCCCTCCCTCGGTTTATCGGAGTGTGACCCTCTCCCTCCCTCGGTTTATCGGAGTGTGTCCCTCTCCCTCCCTCTCCCTCCCTCGGTTTATCGGAGTGTGACCCTCTCCCTCCCTCGGTTTATCGGAGTGTGTCCCTCTCCGTCCCTCGGTTTATCGGAGTGTGACCCTCTCCCTCCCTCGGTTTATCGGAGTGTGTCCCTCTCCCTCCCTCTCCCTCCCTCGGTTTATCGGAGTGTGACCCTCTCCCTCCCTCGGTTTATCGGAGTGTGTCCCTCTCCCTCCCTCGGTTTATCGGAGTGTGTCCCTCCCCCTCCCTCGGTTTATCGGAGTGTGTCCCTCTCCCTCCCTCTCCCTCCCTCGGTTTATCGGAGTGTGTCCCTCTCCCTCCCTCGGTTTATCGGAGTATGACCCTCTCCCTCCCTCGGTTTATCGGAGTGTGTCCCTCTCCCTCCCTCTCCCTCCCTCGGTTTATCGGAGTGTGTCCCTCTCCCTCCCTCTCCCTCCCTCGGTTTATCGGAGTGTGTCCCTCTCCCTCCCTCTCCCTCCCTCGGTTTATCGGAGTATGACCCTCTCCCTCCCTCGGTTTATCGGAGTGTGACCCTCCCCCTCCCTCGGTTTATCGGAGTGTGACCCTCTCCCTCCCTCGGTTTATCGGAGTGTGTCCCTCTCCCTCCCTCTCCCTCCCTCGGTTTATCGGAGTGTGACCCTCTCCCTCCCTCGGTTTATCGGAGTGTGTCCCTCTCCCTCCCTCGGTTTATCGGAGTGTGACCCTCTCCCTCCCTCGGTTTATCGGAGTGTGTCCCTCTCCCTCCCTCTCCCTCCCTCGGTTTATCGGAGTGTGACCCTCTCCCTCCCTCGGTTTATCGGAGTGTGACCCTCTCCCTCCCTCGGTTTATCGGAGTGTGACCCTCTCCCTCCCTCGGTTTATCGGAGTGTGACCCTCTCCCTCCCTCGGTTTATCGGAGTGTGTCCCTCTCCCTCCCTCTCCCTCCCTCGGTTTATCGGAGTGTGTCCCTCTCCCTCACTCGGTTTATTGGAGTGTGACCCTCTCCCTCCCTCGGTTTATCGGAGTGTGTCCCTCTCCCTCCCTCGGTTTATCGGAGTGTGACCCTCTCCCTCCCTCGGTTTATCGGAGTGTGACCCTCTCCCTCCCTCGGTTTATCGGAGTGTGTCCCTCTCCCTCCCTCTCCCTCCCTCCGTTTATCGGAGTGTGACCCTCTCCCTCCCTCGGTTTATCGGAGTGTGTCCCTCTCCCTCCCTCTCCCTCCCTCGGTTTATCGGAGTGTGTCCCTCTCCCTCCCTCGGTTTATCGGAGTGTGTCCCTCTCCCTCCCTCTCCCTCCCTCGGTTTATCGGAGTGTGTCCCTCTCCCTCCCTCGGTTTATCGGAGTGTGACTCTCTCCCTCCCTCTCCCTCCCTCGGTTTATCGGAGTGTGTCCCTCTCCCTCCCACTCCCTCCCTCGGTTTATCGGAGTGTGTCCCTCTCCCTCCCTCGATTTATCGGAGTGTGTCCCTCTCCCTCCCTCACCCTCCCTCGGTTTATCGGAGTGTGACCCTCTCCCTCCCTCGGTTTATCGGAGTGTGTCCCTCTCCCTCCCTCGGTTTATCGGAGTGTGTCCCTCTCCCTCCCTCTCCCTCCCTCGGTTTATCGGAGTGTGTCCCTCTCCCTCCCTCGGTTTATCGGAGTGTGTCCCTCTCCCTCCCTCGGTTTATCGGAGTGTGTCCCTCTCCCTCCCTCGGTTTATCGGAGTGTGTCCCTCTCCCTCCCTCTCCCTCCCTCGGTTTATCGGAGTGTGTCCCTCTCCCTCCCTCGGTTTATCGGAGTGTGTCCCTCTCCCTCCCTCGGTTTATCGGAGTGTGTCCCTCTCCCTCCCTCTCCCTCCCTCGGTTTATCGGAGTGTGACCCTCTCCCTCCCTCGGTTTATCGGAGTGTGTCTTTCTCCCTCCCTCGGTTTATCGGAGTGTGTCCCTCTCCCTCCCTCGGTTTATCGGAGTGTGTCCCTCTCCCTCCCTCGGTTTATCGGAGTGTGTCCCTCTCCCTCCCTCTCCCTCCCTCGGTTTATCGGAGTGTGTCCCTCTCCCTCCCTCGGTTTATCGGAGTGTGACCCTCTCCCTCCCTCGGTTTATCGGAGTGTGTCCCTCTCCCTCCCTCGGTTTATCGGAGTGTGACCCTCTCCCTCCCTCTCCCTCCCTCGGTTTATCGGAGTGTGTCCCTCTCCCTCCCTCGGTTTATCGGAGTGTGACCCTCTCCCTCCCTCGGTTTATCGGAGTGTGACCCTCTCCCTCCCTCTCCCTCCCTCGGTTTATCGGAGTGTGACCCTCTCCCTCCCTCGGTTTATCGGAGTGTGACCCTCTCCCTCCCTCGGTTTATCGGAGTGTGACCCTCTCCCTCCCTCGGTTTATCGGAGTGTGACCCTCTCCCTCCCTCTCCCTCCCTCGGTTTATCGGAGTGTGACCCTCTCCCTCCCTCGGTTTATCGGAGTGTGTCCCTCTCCCTCCCTCGGTTTATCGGAGTGTGTCCCTCTCCCTCCCTCGGTTTATCGGAGTGTGTCCCTCTCCCTCCCTCTCCCTCCCTCGGTTTATCGGAGTGTGTCCCTCTCCCTCCCTCGGTTTATCGGAGTGTGTCCCTCTCCCTCCCTCGGTTTATCGGAGTGTGTCCCTCTCCCTCCCTCTCCCTCCCTCGGTTTATCGGAGTGTGACCCTCTCCCTCCCTCGGTTTATCGGAGTGTGTCCCTCTCCCTCCCTCGGTTTATCGGAGTGTGTCCCTCTCCCTCCCTCTCCCTCCCTCGGTTTATCGGAGTGTGTCCCTCTCCCTCCCTCTCCCTCCCTCGGTTTATCGGAGTGTGTCCCTCTCCCTCCCTCTCCCTCCCTCGGTTTATCGGAGTGTGTCCCTCTCCCTCCCTCGGTTTATCGGAGTGTGTCCCTCTCCCTCCCTCGGTTTATCGGAGTGTGACCCTCTCCCGCCCTCGGTTTATCGGAGTGTGTCCCTCTCCCTCCCTCTCCCTCCCTCGGTTTATCGGAGTGTGTCCCTCTCCCTCCCTCGGTTTATCGGAGTGTGTCCCTCTCCCTCCCTCTCCCTCCCTCGGTTTATCGGAGTGTGTCCCTCTCCCTCCCTCTCCCTCCCTCGGTTTATCGGAGTGTGTCCCTCTCCCTCCCTCTCCCTCCCTCGGTTTATCGGAGTGTGTCCCTCTCCCTCCCTCGGTTTATCGGAGTGTGACCCTCTCCCTCCCTCGGTTTATCGGAGTGTGTCCCTCTCCCTCCCTCGGTTTATCGGAGTGTGACCCTCTCCCTCCCTCTCCCTCCCTCGGTTTATCGGAGTGTGACCCTCTCCCTCCCTCGGTTTATCGGAGTGTGACCCTCTCCCTCCCTCTCCCTCCCTCGGTTTATCGGAGTGTGACCCTCTCCCTCCCTCGGTTTATCGGAGTGTGACCCTCTCCCTCCCTCGGTTTATCGGAGTGTGTCCCTCTCCCTCCCTCGGTTTATCGGAGTGTGTCCCTCTCCCTCCCTCGGTTTATCGGAGTGTGTCCCTATCCCTCCCTCGGTTTATCGGAGTGTGACCCTCTCCCTCCCTCTCCCTCCCTCGGTTTATCGGAGTGTGACCCTCTCCCTCCCTCGGTTTATCGGAGTGTGTCCCTATCCCTCCCTCGGTTTATCGGAGTGTGTCCCTCTCCCTCCCTCGGTTTATCGGAGTGTGTCCCTCTCCCTCCCTCGGTTTATCGGAGTGTGTCCCTCTCCCTCCCTCGGTTTATCGGAGTGTGACCCTCTCCCTCCCTTGGTTTATCGGAGTGTGTCCCTCTCCCTCCCTCTCCCTCCCTCGGTTTATCGGAGTATGTCCCTCTCCCTCCCTCTCCCTCCCTCGGTTTATCGGAGTGTGACCCTCTCCCTCCCTCTCCCTCCCTCGGTTTATCGGAGTGTGTCCCTCTCCCTCCCTCGGTTTATCGGAGTGTGACCCTCTCCCTCCCTCTCCCTCCCTCGGTTTATCGGAGTATGTCCCTCTCCCTCCCTCTCCCTCCCTCGGTTTATCGGAGTTTGTCCCTCTCCCTCCCTCTCCCTCCCTCGGTTTATCGGAGTGTGTCCCTCTCCCTCCCTCGGTTTATCGGAGTGTGTCCCTCTCCCTCCCTCTCCCTCCCTCGGTTTATCGGAGTGTGTCCCTCTCCCTCCCTCGGTTTATCGGAGTGTGACCCTCTCCCTCCCTCTCCCTCCCTCGGTTTATCGGAGTGTGACCCTCTCCCTCCCTCGGTTTATCGGAGTGTGTCCCTCTCCCTCCCTCGGTTTATCGGAGTGTGTCCCTCTCCCTCCCTCCCCCTCCCTCGGTTTATCGGAGTGTGTCCCTCTCCCTCCCTCTCCCTCCCTCGGTTTATCGGAGTGTGTCCCTCTCCCTCCCTCGGTTTATCGGAGTGTGTCCCTCTCCCTCCCTCTCCCTCCCTCGGTTTATCGGAGTGTGTCCCTCTCCCTCCCTCGGTTTATCGGAGTGTGTCCCTCTCCCTCCCTCTCCCTCCCTCGGTTTATCGGAATGTGTCCCTCTCCCTCCCTCGGTTTATCGGAGTGTGTCCCTCTCCCTCCCTCTCCCTCCCTCGGTTTATCGGAGTGTGACCCTCTCCCTCCCTCTCCCTCCCTCGGTTTATCGGAGTGTGTCCCTCTCCCTCCCTCGGTTTATCGGAGTGTGACCCTCTCCCTCCCTCGGTTTATCGGAGTGTGTCCCTCTCCCTCCCTCGGTTTATCGGAGTGTGACCCTCTCCCTCCCTCGGTTTATCGGAGTGTGTCCCTCTCCCTCCCTCGGTTTATCGGAGTGTGTCCCTCTCCCTCCCTCTCCCTCCCTCGGTTTATCGGAGTGTGTCCCTCTCCCTCCCTCGGTTTATCGGAGTGTGACCCTCTCACTCCCTCTCCCTCCCTCGGTTTATCGGAATGTGACCCTCTCCCTCCCTCGGTTTATCGGAGTGTGTCCCTCTCCCTCCCTCGGTTTATCGGAGTGTGTCCCTCTCCCTCCCTCGGTTTATCGGAGTGTGACCCTCTCCCTCCCTCGGTTTATCGGAGTGTGACCCTCTCACTCCCTCTCCCTCCCTCGGTTTATCGGAGTGTGTCCCTCTCCCTCCCTCGGTTTATCGGAGTGTGACCCTCTCACTCCCTCTCCCTCCCTCGGTTTATCGGAATGTGTCCCTCTCCCTCCCTCTCCCTCCCTCGGTTTATCGGAATGTGTCCCTCTCCCTCCCTCTCCCTCCATCGGTTTATCGGAGTGTGTCCCTCTCCCTCCCTCGGTTTATCGGAGTGTGTCCCTCTCCCTCCCTCTCCCTCCCTCGGTTTATCGGAGTGTGACCCTCTCCCTCCCTCGGTTTATCGGAATGTGACCCTCTCCCTCCCTCGGTTTATCGGAGTGTGTCCCTCTCCCTCCCTCTCCCTCCCTCGGTTTATCGGAGTGTGTCCCTCTCCCTCCCTCGGTTTATCGGAGTGTGTCCCTCTCCCTCCCTCGGTTTATCGGAATGTGTCCCTCTCCCTCCCTCGGTTTATCGGAGTGTGACCCTCTCCCTCCCACTCCCTCCCTCGGTTTATCGGAGTGTGACCCTCTCCCTCCCTCGGTTTATCGGAGTGTGTCCCTCTCCCTCCCTCGGTTTATCGGAGTGTGACCCTCTCCCTCCCTCGGTTTATCGGAGTGTGTCCCTCTCCCTCCCTCTCCCTCCCTCGGTTTACCGGAGTGTGTCCCTCTCCCTCCCTCTCCCTCCCTCGGTTTATCGGAGTGTGTCCCTCTCCCTCCCTCGGTTTATCGGAGTGTGTCCCTCTCCCTCCCTCGGTTTATCGGAGTGTGTCCCTCTCCCTCCCTCGGTTTATCGGAGTGTGTCCCTCTCCCTCCCTCGGTTTATCGGAGTGTGACCCTCTCCCTCCCTCTCCCTCCCTCGGTTTATCGGAGTGTGACCCTCTCCCCCCCTCGGTTTATCGGAGTGTGACCCTCTCCCTCCCTCTCCCTCCCTCGGTTTATCGGAGTGTGACCCTCTCCCTCCCTCGGTTTATCGGAGTGTGTCCCTCTCCCTCCCTCTCCGTCCCTCGGTTTATCGGAGTGTGTCCCTCTCCCTCCCTCGGTTTATCGGAGTGTGTCCCTCTCCCTCCCTCGGTTTATCGGAGTGTGTCCCTCTCCCTCCCTCGGTTTATCGGAGTGTGACCCTCTCCCTCCCTCTCCCTCCCTCGGTTTATCGGAGTGTGTCCCTCTCCCTCCCTCTCCCTCCCTCGGTTTATCGGAGTGTGTCCCTCTCCCTCCCTCGGTTTATCGGAGTGTGACCCTCTCCCTCCCTCGGTTTATCGGAGTGTGACCCTCTCCCTCCCTCTCCCTCCCTCGGTTTATCGGAGTGTGTCCCTCTCCCTCCCTCTCCCTCCCTCGGTTTATCGGAGTGTGACCCTCTCCCTCCCTCTCGCTCCCTCGGTTTATCGGAGTGTGACCCTCTCCCTCCCTCGGTTTATCGGAGTGTGACCCTCTCCCTCCCTCGGTTTATCGGAGTGTGACCCTCTCCCTCCCTCTCCCTCCCTCGGTTTATCGGAGTGTGTCCCTCTCCCTCCCTCTCCCTCCCTCGGTTTATCGGAGTGTGACCCTCTCCCTCCCTCTCGCTCCCTCGGTTTATCGGAGTGTGACCCTCTCCCTCCCTCGGTTTATCGGAGTGTGACCCTCTCCCTCCCTCTCCCTCCCTCGGTTTATCGGAGTGTGTCCCTCTCCCTCCCTCGGTTTATCGGAGTGTGACCCTCTCCCTCCCTCGGTTTATCGGAGTGTGTCCCTCTCCCTCCCTCGGTTTATCGGAGTGTGTCCCTCTCCCTCCCTCGGTTTATCGGAGTGTGACCCTCTCCCTCCCTCTCCCTCCCTCGGTTTATCGGAGTGTGACCCTCTCCCTCCCTCTCCCTCCCTCGGTTTATCGGAGTGTGACCCTCTCCCTCCCTCGGTTTATCGGAGTGTGTCCCTCTCCCTCCCTCGGTTTATCGGAGTGTGACCCTCTCCCTCCCTCGGTTTATCGGAGTGTGTCCCTCTCCCTCCCTCGGTTTATCGGAGTGTGACCCTCTCCCTCCCTCTCCCTCCCTCGGTTTATCGGAGTGTGTCCCTCTCCCTCCCTCGGTTTATCGGAGTGTGACCCTCTCCCTCCCTCTCCCTCCCTCGGTTTATCGGAGTGTGACCCTCTCCCTCCCTCTCCCTCCCTCGGTTTATCGGAGTGTGTCCCTCTCCCTCCCTCTCCATCCCTCGGTTTATCGGAGTGTGACCCTCTCCCTCCCTCGGTTTATCGGAGTGTGTCCCTCTCCCTCCCTCGGTTTATCGGAGTGTGACCCTCTCCCTCCCTCTCCCTCCCTCGGTTTATCGGAGTGTGTCCCTCTCCCTCCCTCGGTTTATTGGAGTGTGACCCTCTCCCTCCCTCGGTTTATAGGAGTGTGTCCCTCTCCCTCCCTCGGTTTATCGGAGTGTGTCCCTCTCCCTCCCTCACCCTCCCTCGGTTTATCGGAGTGTGTCCCTCTCCCTCCCTCTCCCTCCCTCGGTTTATCAGAGTGTGTCCCTCTCCCTCCCTCGGTTTATCGGAGTGTGACCCTCTCCCTCCCTCTCCCTCCCTCGGTTTATCGGAGTGTGTCCCTCTCCCTCCCTCGGTTTATCGGAGTGTGACCCTCTCCCTCCCTCTCCCTCCCTCGGTTTATCGGAGTGTGACCCTCTCCCTCCCTCTCCCTCCCTCGGTTTATCGGAGTGTGACCCTCTCCCTCCCTCGGTTTATCGGAGTGTGTCCCTCTCCCTCCCTCCGTTTATCGGAGTGTGTCCCTCTCCCCCCCTCGGTTTATCGGAGTGTGTCCCTCTCCCTCCCTCGGTTTATCGGAGTGTGACCCTCTCCCTCCCTCTCCCTCCCTCGGTTTATCGGAGTGTGTCCCTCTCCCTCCCTCTCCCTCCCTCGGTTTATCGGAGTGTGTCCCTCTCCCTCCCTCCGTTTATCGGAGAGTGTCCCTCTCCCCCCCTCGGTTTATCGGAGTGTGTCCCTCTCCCTCCCTCCGTTTATCGGAGTGTGTCCCCTCTCCCCCCCTCGGTTTATCGGAGTGTGTCCCTCTCCCTCCCTCCGTTTATCGGAGTGTGTCCCTCTCCCTCCCTCGGTTTATCGGAGTGTGTCCCTCTCCCTCCCTCGGTTTATCGGAGTGTGACCCTCTCCCTCCCTCTCCCTCCCTCGGTTTATCGGAGTGTGACCCTCTCCCTCCCTCTCCCTCCCTCGGTTTATCGGAGTGTGTCCCTCTCCCTCCCTCGGTTTATCGGAGTGTGACCCTCTCCCTCCCTCGGTTTATCGGAGTGTGTCCCTCTCCCTCCCTCGGTTTATCGGAGTGTGACCCTCTCCCTCCCTCGGTTTATCGGAGTGTGTCCCTCTCCCTCCCTCTCCCTCCCTCGGTTTATCGGAGTGTGTCCCTCTCCCTCCCTCGGTTTATCGGAGTGTGACCCTCTCCCTCCCTCTCCCTCCCTCGGTTTATCGGAGTGTGACCCTCTCCCTCCCTCTCCCTCCCTCGGTTTATCGGAGTGTGTCCCTCTCCCTCCCTCGGTTTATCGGAGTGTGACCCTCTCCCTCCCTCTCCCTCCCTCGGTTTATCGGAGTGTGACCCTCTCCCTCCCTCTCCCTCCCTCGGTTTATCGGAGTGTGTCCCTCTCCCTCCCTCGGTTTATCGGAGTGTGACCCTCTCCCTCCCTCGGTTTATCGGAGTGTGTCCCTCTCCCTCCCTCGGTTTATCGGAGTGTGACCCTCTCCCTCCCTCGGTTTATCGGAGTGTGTCCCTCTCCCTCCCTCTCCCTCCCTCGGTTTATCGGAGTGTGTCCCTCTCCCTCCCTCGGTTTATCGGAGTGTGTCCCTCTCCCTCCCTCTCCCTCCCTCCGTTTATCAGAGTGTGTCCCTCTCCCTCCCTCGGTTTATCGGAGTGTGTCCCTCTCCCTCCCTCGGTTTATCGGAGTGTGACCCTCTCCCTCCCTCGGTTTATCGGAGTGTGACCCTCTCCCTCCCTCGGTTTATCGGAGTGTGTCCCTCTCCCTCCCTCGGTTTATCCGAGTGTGACCCTCTCCCTCCCTCGGTTTATCGGAGTGTGACCCTCTCCCTCCCTCTCCCTCCCTCGGTTTATCGGAGTGTGACCCTCTCCCTCCCTCGGTTTATCGGAGTGTGACCCTCTCCCTCCCTCGGTTTATCGGAGTGTGACCCTCTCCCTCACTCTCCCTCCCTCGGTTTATCGGAGTGTGTCCCTCTCCCTCCCTCTCCCTCCCTCGGTTTATCGGAGTGTGACCCTCTCCCTCCCTCTCCCTCCCTCGGTTTATCGGAGTGTGTCCCTCTCCCTCCCTCGGTTTATCTGAGTGTGTCCCTCTCCCTCCCTCGGTTTATCGGAGTGTGTCCCTCTTCCTCCCTCGGTTTATCGGAGTGTGTCCCTCTCCCTCCCTCTCCCTCCCTCGGTTTATCGGAGTGTGTCCCTCTCCCTCCCTCTCCCTCCCTCGGTTTATCGGAGTGTGTCCCTCTCCCTCCCTCTCCCTCCATCGGTTTATCGGAGTGTGTCCCTCTCCGTCCCTCGGTTTATCGGAGTGTGTCCCTCTCCCTCCCTCTCCCTCCCTCGGTTTATCGGAGTGTGACCCTCTCCCTCCCTCGGTTTATCGGAGTGTGACCCTCTCCCTCCCTCTCCCTCCCTCGGTTTATCGGAGTGTGACCCTCTCCCTCACTCTCCCTCCCTCGGTTTATCGGAGTGTGTCCCTCTCCCTCCCTCTCCCTCCCTCGGTTTATCGGAGTGTGACCCTCTCCCTCCCTCGGTTTATCGGAGTGTGTCCCTCTCCCTCCCTCGGTTTATCGGAGTGTGTCCCTCTCCCTCCCTCGGTTTATCGGAGTGTGACCCTCTCCCTCCCCCGGTTTATCGGAGTGTGTCCCTCTTCCTCCCTCGGTTTATCGGAGTGTGTCCCTCTCCCTCCCTCTCCCTCCCTCGGTTTATCGGAGTGTGTCCCTCTCCCTCCCTCGGTTTATCGGAGTGTGTCCCTCTCCCTCCCTCTCCCTCCCTCGGTTTATCGGAGTGTGTCCCTCTCCCTCCCTCGGTTTATCGGAGTGTGTCCCTCTCCCTCCCTCTCCCTCCCTCGGTTTATCGGAGTGTGACCCTCTCCCTCCCTCGGTTTATCGGAGTGTGTCCCTCTCCCTCCCTTTCCCTCCCTCGGTTTATCGGAGTGTGACCCTCTCCCTCCCTCAGTTTATCGGAGTGTGACCCTCTCCCTCCCTCTCCCTCCCTCGGTTTATCGGAGTGTGTCCCTCTCCCTCCCTCTCCCTCCCTCGGTTTATCGGAGTGTGACCCTCTCCCTCCCTCGGTTTATCGGAGTGTGTCCCTCTCCCTCCCTCGGTTTATCGGAGTGTGACCCTCTCCCTCCCTCTCCCTCCCTCGGTTTATCGGAGTGTGACCCTCTCCCTCCCACTCCCTCCCTCGGTTTATCGGAGTGTGTCCCTCTCCCTCCCTCTCCCTCCCTCGGTTTATCGGAGTGTGACCCTCTCCCTCCCTCGGTTTATCGGAGTGTGTCCCTCTCCCTCCCTCTCCCTCCCTCGGTTTATCGGAGTGTGACCCTCTCCCTCCCTCTCCCTCCCTTTCCCTCCCTCGGTTTATCAGAGTGTGTCCCTCTCCCTCCCTCGGTTTATCGGAGTGTGACCCTCTCCCTCCCTCTCCCTCCCTCGGTTTATCGGAGTCTGTCCCTCTCCCTCCCTCGGTTTATTGGAGTGTGACCCTCTCCCTCCCTCGGTTTATCGGAGTGTGTCCCTCTCCCTCCCTCGGTTTATCGGAGTGTGTCCCTCTCCCTCCCTCGGTTTATCGGAGTGTGTCCCTCTGCCTCCCTCTCCCTCCCTCGGTTTATCGGAGTGTGTCCCTCCCCCTCCCTCGGTTTATCGGAGTGTGTCCCTCTCCCTCACTCTCCCTCCCTCGGTTTATCGGAGTGTGTCCCTCTCCCTCCCTCTCCCTCCCTCGGTTTATCGGAGTGTGACCCTCTCCCTCCCTCGGTTTATCGGAGTGTGACCCTCTCCCTTCCTCGGTTTATCGGAGTGTGTCCCTCCCCCTCCCTCGGTTTATCGGAGTGTGTCCCTCTCCCTCCCTCTCCCTCCCTCGGTTTATCGGAGTGTGTCCCTCTCCCTCCCTGTCCCTCCCTCGGTTTATCGGAGTGTGTCCCTCTCCCTCCCTCGGTTTATCGGAGTGTGTCCCTCTCCCTCCCTCGGTTTATCGGAGTGTGTCCCTCTCCCTCCCTCGGTTTATCGGAGTGTGTCCCTCTCCCTCCCTCTCCCTCCCTCGGTTTATCGGAGTGTGACCCTCTCCCTCCCTCTCCCTCCCTCGGTTTATCGGAGTGTGACCCTCTCCCTCCCTCGGTTTATCGGAGTGTGACCCTCTCCCTCCCTCGGTTTATCGGAGTCTGTCCCTCTCCCTCCCTCGGTTTATCGGAGTGTGTCCCTCTCCCTCCCTCGGTTTATCGGAGTGTGTCCCTCTCCCTCCCTATCCCTCCCTCGGTTTATCGGAGTGTGTCCCTCTCCCTCCCTCGGTTTATCGGAGTGTGACCCTCTCCCTCCCTCGGTTTATCGGAGTGTGTCCCTCTCCCTCCCTCGGTTTATCGGAGTGTGACCCTCTCCCTCCCTCCGTTTATCGGAGTGTGACCCTCTCCCTCCCTCTCCCTCCCTCGGTTTATCGGAGTGTGTCCCTCTCCCTCCCTCGGTGTATCGGAGTGTGTCCCTCTCCCTCCCTCGGTTTATCGGAGTGTGTCCCTCTCCCTCCCTCGGTTTATCGGAGTGTGACCCTCTCCCTCCCTCGGTTTATCGGAGTGTGTCCCTCTCCCTCCCTCTCCCTCCCTCGGTTTATCGGAGTGTGACCCTCTCCCTCCCTCTCCCTCCCTCGGTTTATCGGAGTGTGACCCTCTCCCTCCCTCTCCCTCCCTCGGTTTATCGGAGTGTGTCCCTCTCCCTCCCTCTCCCTCCCTCGGTTTATCGGAGTGTGACCCTCTCCCTCCCTCGGTTTATCGGAGTGTGTCCCTCTCCCTCCCTCGGTTTATCGGAGTGTGTCCCTCTCCCTCCCTCGGTTTATCGGAGTGTGTCCCTCTCCCTCCCTCGGTTTATCGGAGTGTGACCCTCTCCCTCCCTCGGTTTATCGGAGTGTGACCCTCTCCCTCCCTCTCCCTCCCTCGGTTTATCGGAGTGTGACCCTCTCCCTCCCTCGGTTTATCGGAGTTTGACCCTCTCCCTCCCTCGGTTTATTGGAGTGTGACCCTCTCCCTCCCTCTCCCTCCCTCGGTTTATCCGAGTGTGTCCCTCTCCCTCCCTCGGTTTATCGGAGTGTGACCCTCTCCCTCCCTCTCCCTCCCTCGGTTTATCGGAGTGTGTCCCTCTTCCTCCCTCGGTTTATCGGAGTGTGTCCCTCTCCCTCCCTCTCCCTCCCTCGGTTTATCGGAGTGTGTCCCTCTCCCTCCCTCTCCCTCCCTCGGTTTATCGGAGTGTGTCCCTCTCCCTCCCTCGGTTTATCGGAGTGTGACCCTCTCCCTCACTCTCCCTCCCTCGGTTTATCGGAGTGTGTCCCTCTCCCTCCCTCTCCCTCCCTCGGTTTATCGGAGTGTGACCCTCTCCCTCCCTCTCCCTCCCTCGGTTTATCGGAGTGTGACCCTCTCCCTCCCTCGGTTTATTGGAGTGTGACCCTCTCCCTCCCTCTCCCTCCCTCGGTTTATCCGAGTGTGACCCTCTCCCTCCCTCGGTTTATCGGAGTGTGTCCCTCTTCCTCCCTCGGTTTATCGGAGTGTGTCCCTCTCCCTCCCTCTCCCTCCCTCGGTTTATCGGAGTGTGTCCCTCTCCCTCCCTCTCCCTCCCTCGGTTTATCGGAGTGTGTCCCTCTCCCTCCCTCGGTTTATCGGAGTGTGACCCTCTCCCTTCCTCGGTTTATCGGAGTGTGTCCCTCCCCCTCCCTCGGTTTATCGGAGTGTGTCCCTCTCCCTCCCTCTCCCTCCCTCGGTTTATCGGAGTGTGTCCCTCTCCCTCCCTCTCCCTCCCTCGGTTTATCGGAGTGTGTCCCTCTCCCTCCCTCGGTTTATCGGAGTGTGTCCCTCTCCCTCCCTCGGTTTATCGGAGTGTGTCCCTCTCCCTCCCTCGGTTTATCGGAGTGTGTCCCTCTCCCTCCCTCTCCCTCCCTCGGTTTATCGGAGTGTGACCCTCTCCCTCCCTCTCCCTCCCTCGGTTTATCGGAGTGTGACCCTCTCCCTCCCTCGGTTTATCGGAGTGTGACCCTCTCCCTCCCTCGGTTTATCGGAGTCTGTCCCTCTCCCTCCCTCGGTTTATCGGAGTGTGTCCCTCTCCCTCCCTCGGTTTATCGGAGTGTGTCCCTCTCCCTCCCTATCCCTCCCTCGGTTTATCGGAGTGTGTCCCTCTCCCTCCCTCGGTTTATCGGAGTGTGACCCTCTCCCTCCCTCGGTTTATCGGAGTGTGTCCCTCTCCCTCCCTCGGTTTATCGGAGTGTGACCCTCTCCCTCCCTCCGTTTATCGGAGTGTGACCCTCTCCCTCCCTCTCCCTCCCTCGGTTTATCGGAGTGTGTCCCTCTCCCTCCCTCGGTGTATCGGAGTGTGTCCCTCTCCCTCCCTCGGTTTATCGGAGTGTGTCCCTCTCCCTCCCTCGGTTTATCGGAGTGTGTCCCTCTCCCTCCCTCTCCCTCCCTCGGTTTATCGGAGTGTGTCCCTCTCCCTCCCTCTCCCTCCCTCGGTTTATCGGAGTGTGACCCTCTCCCTCCCTCTCCCTCCCTCGGTTTATCGGAGTGTGACCCTCTCCCTCCCTCTCCCTCCCTCGGTTTATCGGAGTGTGACCCTCTCCCTCCCTCGGTTTATCGGAGTGTGTCCCTCTCCCTCCCTCGGTTTATCGGAGTGTGTCCCTCTCCCTCCCTCTCCCTCCCTCGGTTTATCGGAGTGTGTCCCTCTCCCTCCCTCTCCCTCCCTCGGTTTATCGGAGTGTGACCCTCTCCCTCCCTCGGTTTATCGGAGTGTGTCCCTCTCCCTCCCTCGGTTTATCGGAGTGTGTCCCTCTCCCTCCCTCTCCCTCCCTCGGTTTATCGGAGTGTGTCCCTCTCCCTCCCTCTCCCTCCCTCGGTTTATCGGAGTGTGACCCTCTCCCTCCCTCGGTTTATCGGAGTGTGACCCTCTCCCTCCCTCTCCCTCCCTCGGTTTATCGGAGTGTGTCCCTCTCCCTCCCTCGGTTTATCGGAGTGTGTCCCTCTCCCTCCCTCGGTTTATCGGAGTGTGTCCCTCTCCCTCCCTCGGTTTATCGGAGTGTGTCCCTCTCCCTCCCTCGGTTTATCGGAGTGTGACCCTCTCCCTCCCTCGGTTTATCGGAGTGTGACCCTCTCCCTCCCTCTCCCTCCCTCGGTTTATCGGAGTGTGACCCTCTCCCTCCCTCGGTTTATCGGAGTTTGACCCTCTCCCTCCCTCGGTTTATTGGAGTGTGACCCTCTCCCTCCCTCTCCCTCCCTCGGTTTATCCGAGTGTGTCCCTCTCCCTCCCTCGGTTTATCGGAGTGTGACCCTCTCCCTCCCTCTCCCTCCCTCGGTTTATCGGAGTGTGTCCCTCTTCCTCCCTCGGTTTATCGGAGTGTGTCCCTCTCCCTCCCTCTCCCTCCCTCGGTTTATCGGAGTGTGTCCCTCTCCCTCCCTCTCCCTCCCTCGGTTTATCGGAGTGTGTCCCTCTCCCTCCCTCGGTTTATCGGAGTGTGACCCTCTCCCTCACTCTCCCTCCCTCGGTTTATCGGAGTGTGTCCCTCTCCCTCCCTCTCCCTCCCTCGGTTTATCGGAGTGTGACCCTCTCCCTCCCTCTCCCTCCCTCGGTTTATCGGAGTGTGACCCTCTCCCTCCCTCGGTTTATTGGAGTGTGACCCTCTCCCTCCCTCTCCCTCCCTCGGTTTATCGGAGTGTGACCCTCTCCCTCCCTCGGTTTATCGGAGTTTGACCCTCTCCCTCCCTCGGTTTATCGGAGTGTGACCCTCTCCCTCCCTCGGTTTATCGGAGTGTGACCCTCTCCCTCCCTCGGTTTATCGGAGTTTGACCCTCTTCCTCCCTCGGTTTATCGGAGTGTGTCCCTCTCCCTCCCTCTCCCTCCCTCGGTTTATCGGAGTGTGTCCCTCTCCCTCCCTCTCCCTCCCTCGGTTTATCGGAGGGTGACCCTCTCCCTCCCTCGGTTTATCGGAGTGTGTCCCTCTCCCTCCCTCTCCCTCCCTCGGTTTATCGGAGTGTGTCCCTCTCCCTCCCTCGGTTTATCGGAGTGTGTCCCTCTCCCTCCCTCTCCCTCCCTCGGTTTATCGGAGTGTGTCCCTCTCCCTCCCTCTCCCTCCCTCGGTTTATCGGAGTGTGACCCTCTCCCTCCCTCGGTTTATCGGAGTGTGTCCCTCTCCCTCCCTCTCCCTCCCTCGGTTTATCGGAGTGTGTCCCTCTCCCTCCCTCTCCCTCCCTCGGTTTATCGGAGTGTGTCCCTCTCCCTCCCTCGGTTTATCGGAGTGTGTCCCTCTCCCTCCCTCGGTTTATCGGAGTGTGTCCCTCTCCCTCCCTCTCCCTCCCTCGGTTTATCGGAGTGTGTCCCTCTCCCTCCCTCGGTTTATCGGAGTGTGACCCTCTCCCTCCCTCGGTTTATCGGAGTGTGTCCCTCTCCCTCCCTCGGTTTATCGGAGTGTGTCCCTCTCCCTCCCTCGGTTTATCGGAGTGTGACCCTCTCCCTCCCTCTCCCTCCCTCGGTTTATCGGAGTGTGACCCTCTCCCTCCCTCTCCCTCCCTCGGTTTATCGGAGTGTGTCCCTCTCCCTCCCTCGGTTTATCGGAGTGTGTCCCTCTCCCTCCCTCGGTTTATCGGAGTGTGACCCTCTCCTTCCCTCTCCCTCCCTCGGTTTATCGGAGTGTGTCCCTCTCCCTCCCTCGGTTTATCGGAGTGTGACCCTCTCCCTCCCTCGGTTTATCGGAGTGTGTCCCTCTCCCTCCCTCGGTTTATCGGAGTGTGACCCTCTCCCTCCCTCTCCCTCCCTCGGTTTATCGGAGTGTGTCCCTCTCCCTCCCTCGGTTTATCGGAGTGTGACCCTCTCCCTCCCTCGGTTTATCGGAGTGTGTCCCTCTCCCTCCCTCGGTTTATCGGAGTGTGTCCCTCTCCCTCCCTCGGTTTATCGGAGTGTGACCCTCTCCTTCCCTCTCCCTCCCTCGGTTTATCGGAGTGTGACCCTCTCCCTCCCTCGGTTTATCGGAGTGTGTCCCTCTCCCTCCCTTTCCCTCCCTCGGTTTATCGGAGTGTGTCCCTCTCCCTCCCTCGGTTTATCGGAGTGTGTCCCTCTCCCTCCCTTTCCCTCCCTCGGTTTATCGGAGTGTGTCCCTCTCCCTCCCTCGGTTTATCGGAGTGTGTCCCTCTCCCTCCCTCGGTTTATCGGAGTGTGACCCTCTCCCTCCCTCTCCCTCCCTTGGTTTATCGGAGTGTGTCCCTCTCCCTCCCTCTCCCTCCCTCGGTTTATCGGAGTGTGACCCTCTCCCTCCCTCGGTTTATCGGAGTGTGACCCTCTCCCTCCCTCGGTTTATCGGAGTGTGTCCCTCTCCCTCCCTCTCCCTCCCTCGGTTTATCAGAGTGTGTCCCTCTCCCTCCCTCTCCCTCCCTCGGTTTATCGGAGTGTGACCCTCTCCCTCCCTCGGTTTATCGGAGTGTGACCCTCTCCCTCCCTCGGTTTATCGGAGTGTGTCCCTCTCCCTCCCTCTCCCTCCCTCGGTTTATCAGAGTGTGTCCCTCTCCCTCCCTCTCCCTCCCTCAGTTTATCGGAGTGTGTCCCTCTCCCTCCCTCGGTTTATCGGAGTGTGACCCTCTCCCTCCCTCTCCCTCCCTTGGTTTATCGGAGTGTGTCCCTCTCCCTCCCTCGGTTTATCGGAGTGTGACCCTCTCCCTCCCTCGGTTTATCGGAGTGTGACCCTCTCCCTCCCTCGGTTTATCGGAGTGTGTCCCTCTCCCTCCCTCGGTTTATCGGAGTGTGTCCCTCTCCCTCCCTCTCCCTCCCTCGGTTTATCGGAGTGTGTCCCTCTCCCTCCCTCGGTTTATCGGAGTGTGTCCCTCTCCCTCCCTCTCCCTCCCTCGGTTTATCGGAGTGTGTCCCTCTCCCTCCCTCGGTTTATCGGAGTGTGTCCCTCTCCCTCCCTCGGTTTATCGGAGTGTGACCCTCTCCCTCCCTCTCCCTCCCTCGGTTTATCGGAGTGTGTCCCTCTCCCTCCCTCGGTTTATCGGAGTGTGTCCCTCTCCCTCCCTCGGTTTATCGGAGTGTGACCCTCTCCTTCCCTCTCCCTCCCTCGGTTTATCGGAGTGTGTCCCTCTCCCTCCCTCGGTTTATCGGAGTGTGACCCTCTCCTTCCCTCTCCCTCCCTCGGTTTATCGGAGTGTGACCCTCTCCCTCCCTCGGTTTATCGGAGTGTGTCCCTCTCCCTCCCTCTCCCTCCCTCGGTTTATCGGAGTGTGTCCCTCTCCCTCCCTCGGTTTATCGGAGTGTGTCCCTCTCCCTCCCTCTCCCTCCCTCGGTTTATCGGAGTGTGACCCTCTCCCTCCCTCGGTTTATCGGAGTGTGTCCCTCTCCCTCCCTCGGTTTATCGGAGTGTGTCCCTCTCCCTCCCTCGGTTTATCGGAGTGTGTACCTCTCCCTCCCTCGGTTTATCGGAGTGTGTCCCTCTCCCTCCCTCGGTTTATTGGAGTGTGACCCTCTCCCTCACTCTCCCTCCCTCGGTTTATCGGAGTGTGTCCCTCTCCCTCCCTCGGTTTATCGGAGTGTGACCCTCTCCCTCACTCTCCGTCCCTCCGTTTATCGGAGTGTGTCCCTCTCCCTCCCTCTCCCTCCCTCGGTTTATCGGAGTGTGTCCCTCTCCCTCCCTCTCCCTCCCTCGGTTTATCGGAGTGTGACCCTCTCCCTCCCTCTCCCTCCCTCGGTTTATCGGAGTGTGTCCCTCTCCCTCCCTCTCCCTCCCTCGGTTTATCGGAGTGTGTCCCTCTCCCTCCCTCGGTTTATCGGAGTGTGTCCCTCTCCCTCCCTCTCCCTCCCTCGGTTTATCGGAGTGTGTCCCTCTCCCTCCCTCGGTTTATCGGAGTGTGACCCTCTCCCTCACTCTCCGTCCCTCCGTTTATCGGAGTGTGTCCCTCTCCCTCCCTCTCCCTCCCTCGGTTTATCGGAGTGTGTCCCTCTCCCTCCCTCGGTTTATCGGAGTGTGACCCTCTCCCTCCCTCTCCCTCCCTCGGTTTATCGGAGTGTGTCCCTCTCCCTCCCTCGGTTTATCGGAGTGTGACCCTCTCCCTCACTCTCCGTCCCTCCGTTTATCGGAGTGTGTCCCTCTCCCTCCCTCTCCCTCCCTCGGTTTATCGGAGTGTGACCCTCTCCTTCCCTCTCCCTCCCTCGGTTTATCGGAGTGTGTCCCTCTCCCTCCCTCTCCCTCCCTCGGTTTATCGGAGTGTGTCCCTCTCCCTCCCTCTCCCTCCCTCGGTTTATCGGAGTGTGACCCTCTCCTTCCCTCTCCCTCCCTCGGTTTATCGGAGTGTGTCCCTCTCCCTCCCTCTCCCTCCCTCGGTTTATCGGAGTGTGTCCCTCTTCCTCTCTCGGTTTATCGGAGTGTGTCCCTCTCCCTCCCTCCGTTTATCGGAGTGTGTCCCTCTCCCTCCCTCGGTTTATCGGAGTGTGTCCCTCTCCCTCCCTCTCCCTCCCTCGGTTTATCGGAGTGTGTCCCTCTTCCTCCCTCGGTTTATCGGAGTGTGTCCCTCTCCCTCCCTCCGTTTATCGGAGTGTGTCCCTCTCCCTCCCTCGGTTTATCGGAGTGTGACCCTCTCCCTCCCTCGGTTTATCGGAGTGTGACCCTCTCCCTCCCTCGGTTTATCGGAGTGTGACCCTCTCCCTCCCTCGGTTTATCGGAGTGTGTCCCTCTCCCTCCCTCGGTTTATCGGAGTGTGTCCTTCTCCCTCCCTCTCCCTCCCTCGGTTTATCGGAGTGTGTCCCTCTCCCTCCCTCGGTTTATCGGAGTGTGTCCCTCTTCCTCCCTCGGTTTATCGCAGTGTGTCCCTCTCCCTCCCTCGGTTTTTCAGAGTGTGTCCCTCTTCCTCCCTCGGTTTATCGGAGTGTGTCCCTCTCCCTCCCTCTCCCTCCCTCGGTTTATCGGAGTGTGACCCTCTCCCACCCTCGGTTTATCGGAGTGTGTCCCTCTCCCTCCCTCTCCCTCCCTCGGTTTATCTGAGTGTGTCCCTCTCCCTCCCTCGGTTTATCGGAGTGTGACCCTCTCCCTCCCTCGGGTTATCGGAGTGTGTCCCTCTCCCTCTCTCTCCCTCCCTCGGTTTATCGGAGTGTGACCCTCTCCCACCCTCGGTTTATCGGAGTGTGTCCCTCTCCCTCTCTCTCCCTCCCTCGGTTTATCGGAGTGTGTCCCTCTCCCTCCCTCGGTTTATCGGAGTGTGTCCCTCTCCCTCCCTCTCCCTCCCTCGGTTTATCTGAGTGTGTCCCTCTCCCTCCCTCGGTTTATCGGAGTGTGTCCCTCTCCCTCACTCTCCCTCCCTCGGTTTATCGGAGTGTGTCCCTCTCCCTCCCTCTCCCTCCCTCGGTTTATCTGAGTGTGTCCCTCTCCCTCCCTCGGTTTATCGGAGTGTGATCCTCTCCCTCCCTCGGTTTATCGGAGTGTGTCCCTCTCCCTCCCTCGGTTTATCGGAGTGTGACCCTCTCCCTCCCTCGGTTTATCGGAGTGTGTCCCTCTCCCTCCCTCTCCCTCCCTCGGTTTATCGGAGTGTGTCCCTCTCCCTCCCTCGGTTTATCGGAGTGTGATCCTCTCCCTCCCTCGGTTTATCGGAGTGTGTCCCTCTCCCTCCCTCGGTTTATCGGAGTGTGACCCTCTCCCTCCCTCGGTTTATCGGAGTGTGTCCCTCTCCCTCCCTCTCCCTCCCTCGGTTTATCGGAGTGTGTCCCTCTCCCTCCCTCGGTTTATCGGAGTGTGATCCTCTCCCTCCCTCGGTTTATCGGAGTGTGTCCCTCTCCCTCCCTCGGTTTATCGGAGTGTGACCCTCTCCCTCCCTCGGTTTATCGGAGTGTGACCCTCTCCCTCCCTCTCCCTCCCTCGGTTTATCGGAGTGTGACCCTCTCCCTCCCTCGGTTTATCGGAGTGTGTCCCTCTCCCTCCCTCGGTTTATCGGAGTGTGTCCCTCTCCCTCCCTCTCCCTCCCTCGGTTTATCGGAGTGTGACCCTCTCCCTCCCTCTCCCTCCCTCGGTTTATCGGAGTGTGACCCTCTCCCTCCCTCGGTTTATCGGAGTGTGTCCCTCTCCCTCCCTCGGTTTATCGGAGTGTGTCCCTCTCCCTCCCTCTCCCTCCCTCGGTTTATCGGAGTGTGGCCCTCTCCCTCCCTCGGTTTATCGGAGTGTGAGCCTCTCCCTCCCTCTCCCTCCCTCGGTTTATCAGAGTGTGACCCTCTCCCTCCCTCTCCCTCCCTCGGTTTATCGGAGTGTGACCCTCTCCCTCCCTCGGTTTATCGGAGTGTGACCCTCTCCCTCCCTCTCCCTCCCTCGGTTTATCGGAGTGTGACCCTCTCCCTCCCTCGGTTTATCGGAGTGTGACCCTCTCCCTCCCTTTCCCTCCCTCGGTTTATCGGAGTGTGACCCTCTCCCTCCCTCTCCCTCCCTCGGTTTATCGGAGTGTGACCCTCTCCCTCCCTCGGTTTATCGGAGTGTGTCCCTCTCCCTCCCTCGGTTTATCGGAGTGTGTCCCTCTCCCTCCCTCTCCCTCCCTCGGTTTATCGGAGTGTGTCCCTCTCCCTCCCTCGGTTTATCGGAGTGTGTCCCTCTCCCTCCCTCTCCCTCCCTCGGTTTATCGGAGTGTGTCCCTCTCCCTCCCTCGGTTTATCGGAGTGTGTCCCTCTCCCTCCCTCGGTTTATCGGAGTGTGTCCCTCTCCCTCCCTCGGTTTATCGGAGTGTGTCCCTCTCCCTCCCTCTCCCTCCCTCGGTTTATCGGAGTGTGTCCCTCTCCCTCCCTCTCCCTCCCTCGGTTTATCGGAGTGTGTCCCTCTCCCTCCCTCAGTTTATCGGAGTGTGTCCCTCTCCCTCCCTCTCCCTCCCTCGGTTTATCGGAGTGTGACCCTCTCCCTCCCTCGGTTTATCGGAGTGTGTCCCTCTCCCTCCCTCGGTTTATCGGAGTGTGTCCCTCTCCCTCCCTCTCCCTCCCTCGGTTTATCGGAGTGTGTCCCTCTCCCTCCCTCGGTTTATCGGAGTGTGTCCCTCTCCCTCCCTCGGTTTATCGGAGTGTGTCCCTCTCCCTCCCTCTCCCTCCCTCGGTTTATCGGAGTGTGTCCCTCTCCCTCCCTCGGTTTATCGGAGTGTGTCCCTCTCCCTCCCTCCGTTTATCGGAGTGTGTCCCTCTCCCTCCCTCGGTTTATCGGAGTGTGACCCTCTCCCTCCCTCGGTTTATCGGAGTGTGTCCCTCTCCCTCCCTCTCCCTCCCTCGGTTTATCGGAGTGTGTCCCTCTCCCTCCCTCGGTTTATCGGAGTGTGTCCCTCTCCCTCCCTCGGTTTATCGGAGTGTGACCCCCTCCCTCCCTCGGTTTATCGGAGTGTGTCCCTCTCCCTCCCTCGGTTTATCGGAGTGTGACCCTCTCCCTCCCTCGGTTTATCGGAGTGTGTCCCTCTCCCTCCCTCGGTTTATCGGAGTGTGACCCCCTCCCTCCCTCGGTTTATCGGAGTGTGTCCCTCTCCCTCCCTCGGTTTATCGGAGTGTGTCCCTCTCCCTCCCTCGGTTTATCGGAGTGTGTCCCTCTCCCTCCCTCGGTTTATCGGAGTGTGTCCCTCTCCCTCCCTCGGTTTATCGGAGTGTGTCCCTCTCCCTCCCTCTCCCTCCCTCGGTTTATCGGAGTGTGACCCTCTCCCTCCCTCGGTTTATCGGAGTGTGTCCCTCTCCCTCCCTCTCCCTCCCTCGGTTTATCGGAGTGTGTCCCTCTCCCTCCCTCGGTTTATCGGAGTGTGTCCCTCTCCCTCCCTCTCCCTCCCTCGGTTTATCGGAGTGTGTCCCTCTCCCTCCCTCGGTTTATCGGAGTGTGTCCCTCTCCCTCCCTCGGTTTATCGGAGTGTGTCCCTCTCCCTCCCTCGGTTTATCGGAGTGTGTCCCTCTCCCTCCCTCTCCCTCCCTCGGTTTATCGGAGTGTGACCCTCTCCCTCCCTCGGTTTATCGGAGTGTGACCCTCTCCCTCCCTCGGTTTATCGGAGTGTGACCCTCTCCCTCCCTCTCCGTCCCTCGGTTTATCGGAGTGTGTCCCTCTCCCTCCCTCGGTTTATCGGAGTGTGTCCCTCTCCCTCCCTCTCCCTCCCTCGGTTTATCGGAGTGTGACCCTCTCCCTCCCTCGGTTTATCGGAGTGTGACCCTCTCCCTCCCTCTCCCTCCCTCGGTTTATCGGAGTGTGTCCCTCTCCCTCCCTCGGTTTATCGGAGTGTGTCCCTCTCCCTCCCTCTCCCTCCCTCGGTTTATCGGAGTGTGTCCCTCTCCCTCCCTCGGTTTATCGGAGTGTGTCCCTCTCCCTCCCTCGGTTTATCGGAGTGTGTCCCTCTCCCTCCCTCTCCCTCCCTCGGTTTATCGGAGTGTGACCCTCTCCCTCCCTCGGTTTATCGGAGTGTGTCCCTCTCCCTCCCTCGGTTTATCGGAGTGTGACCCTCTCCCTCCCTCGGTTTATCGGAGTGTGACCCTCTCCCTCCCTCGGTTTATCGGAGTGTGACCCTCTCCCTCCCTCGGTTTATCGGAGTGTGTCCCTCTCCCTCCCTCGGTTTATCGGAGTGTGACCCTCTCCCTCCCTCTCCCTCCCTCGGTTTATCGGAGTGTGTCCCTCTCCCTCCCTCGGTTTATCGGAGTGTGTCCCTCTCCCTCCCTTTCCCTCCCTCGGTTTATCGGAGTGTGTCCCTCTCCCTCCCTCGGTTTATCGGAGTGTGTCCCTCTCCCTCCCTCTCCCTCCCTCGGTTTATCGGAGTGTGACCCTCTCCCTCCCTCGGTTTATCGGAGTGTGTCCCTCTCCCTCCCTCGGTTTATCGGAGTGTGTCCCTCTCCCTCCCTCTCCCTCCCTCCGTTTATCGGAGTGTGACCCTCTCCCTCCCTCTCCCTCCCTCGGTTTATCGGAGTGTGTCCCTCTCCCTCCCTCGGTTTATCGGAGTGTGACCCTCTCCCTCCCTCGGTTTATCGGAGTGTGTCCCTCTCCCTCCCTCGGTTTATCGGAGTGTGTCCCTCTCCCTCCCTCTCCCTCCCTCTCCCTCCCTCTCCCTCCCTCGGTTTATCGGAGTGTGTCCCTCTCCCTCCCTCGGTTTATCGGAGTGTGACCCTCTCCCTCCCTCTCCCTCCCTCGGTTTATCGGAGTGTGTCCCTCTCCCTCCCTCGGTTTATCGGAGTGTGACCCTCTCCCTCCCTCGGTTTATCGGAGTGTGTCCCTCTCCCTCCCTCGGTTTATCGGAGTGTGTCCCTCTCCCTCCCTCTCCCTCCCTCGGTTTATCGGAGTGTGACCCTCTCCCTCCCTCGGTTTATCGGAGTGTGTCCCTCTCCCTCCCTCGGTTTATCGGAGTGTGTCCCTCTCCCTCCCTCTCCCTCCCTCGGTTTATCGGAGTGTGACCCTCTCCCTCCCTCTCCCTCCCTCGGTTTATCGGAGTGTGACCCCCTCCCTCCCTCGGTTTATCGGAGTGTGTCCCTCTCCCACCCTCGGTTTATCGGAGTGTGTCCCTCTCCCTCCCTCTCCCTCCCTCGGTTTATCGGAGTGTGACCCTCTCCCTCCCTCGGTTTATCGGAGTGTGACCCTCTCCCTACCACTCCCTCCCTCGGTTTATCGGAGTGTGACCCTCTCCCTCCCTCTCCCTCCCTCGGTTTATCGGAGTGTGTCCCTCTCCCTCCCTCGGTTTATCGGAGTGTGTCCCTCTCCCTCCCTCGGTTTATCGGAGTGTGTCCCTCTCCCTCCCTCGGTTTATCGGAGTGTGACCCTCTCCCTCCCTCTCCCTCCCTCGGTTTATCGGAGTGTGTCCCTCTCCCTCCCTCTCCCTCCCTCGGTTTATCGGAGTGTGACCCTCTCCCTCCCTCTCCCTCCCTCGGTTTATCGGAGTGTGTCCCTCTCCCTCCCTCTCCCTCCCTCGGTTTATCGGAGTGTGTCCCTCTCCCTCCCTCGGTTTATCGGAGTGTGTCCCTCTCCCTCCCTCTCCCTCCCTCGGTTTATCGGAGTGTGTCCCTCTCCCTCCCTCAGTTTATCGGAGTGTGTCCCTCTCCCTCCCTCTCCCTCCCTCAGTTTATCGGAGTGTGTCCCTCTCCCTCCCTCGGTTTATCGGAGTGTGACCCTCTCCCTCCCTCTCCCTCCCTCGGTTTATCGGAGTGTGTCCCTCTCCCTCCCTCGGTTTATCGGAGTGTGTCCCTCTCCCTCCTTCTCCTCCCTCGGTTTATCGGAGTGTGTCCCTCTCCCTCCCTCGGTTTATCGGAGTGTGACCCTCTCCCTCCCTCTCCCTCCCTCGGTTTATCGGAGTGTGTCCCTCTCCCTCCCTCTCCCTCCCTCGGTTTATCGGAGTGTGTCCCTCTCCCTCCCTCGGTTTATCGGAGTGTGACCCTCTCCCTCCCTCGGTTTATCGGAGTGTGACCCTCTCCCTCCCTCTCCCTCCCTCGGTTTATCGGAGTGTGTCCCTCTCCCTCCCTCGGTTTATCGGAGTGTGTCCCTCTCCCTCCCTCTCCCTCCCTCGGTTTATCGGAGTGTGACCCTCTCCCTCCCTCGGTTTATCGGAGTGTGTCCCTCTCCCTCCCTCCATTTATCGGAGTGTGTCCCTCTCCCTCCCTCGGTTTATCGGAGTGTGTCCCTCTCCCTCCCTCTCCCTCCCTCGGTTTATCGGAGTGTGACCCTCTCCCTCCCTCTCCCTCCCTCGGTTTATCGGAGTGTGACCCTCTCCCTCCCTCCGTTTATCGGAGTGTGACCCTCTCCCTCCCTCTCCCTCCCTCGGTTTATCGGAGTGTGTCCCTCTCCCTCCTTCTCCTCCCTCGGTTTATCGGAGTGTGTCCCTCTCCCTCCCTCTCCCTCCCTCGGTTTATCGGAGTGTGTCCCTCTCCCTCCCTCGGTTTATCGGAGTGTGACCCTCTCCCTCCCTCTCCCTCCCTCGGTTTATCGGAGTGTGTCCCTCTCCCTCCCTCCATTTATCGGAGTGTGTCCCTCTCCCTCCCTCTCCCTCCCTCCGTTTATCGGAGTGTGTCCCTCTCCCTCCCTCGGTTTATCGGAGTGTGAGCCTCTCCCTCCCTCGGTTTATCGGAGTGTGTCCCTCTCCCTCCCTCGGTTTATCGGAGGGTGTCCCTCTCCCTCCCTCTCCCTCCCTCGGTTTATCGGAGTGTGTCCCTCTCCCTCCCTCGGTTTATCGGAGTGTGTCCCTCTCCCTCCCTCGGTTTATCGGAGTGTGACCCTCTCCCTCCCTCGGTTTATCGGAGTGTGACCCTCTCCCTCCCTCACCCTCCCTCGGTTTATCGGAGTGTGTCCCTCTCCCTCCCTCTCCCTCCCTCGGTTTATCGGAGTGTGTCCCTCTCCCTCCCTCTCCCTCCCTCGGTTTATCGGAGTGGGTCCCTCTCCCTCCCTCTCCCTCCCTCGGTTTATCGGAGTGTGTCCCTCTCCCTCCCTCGGTTTATCGGAGTGTGACTCTCTCCCTCCCTCTCCCTCCCTCGGTTTATCGGAGTGTGACCCTCTCCCTCCCTCTCCCTCCCTCGGTTTATCGGAGTGTGTCCCTCTCCCTCCCTCTCCCTCCCTCGGTTTATCGGAGTGTGACCCTCTCCCTCCCTCTCCCTCCCTCGGTTTATCGGAGTGTGTCCCTCTCCCTCCCTCGGTTTATCGGAGTGTGTCCCTCTCCCTCCCTCTCCCTCCCTCGGTTTATCGGAGTGTGTCCCTCTCCCTCCCTCGGTTAATCGGAGTGTGTCCCTCTCCCTCCCTCGATTTATCGGAGTGTGACCCTCTCCCTCCCTCGGTTTATCGGAGTGTGACCCTCTCCCTCCCTCGGTTTATCGGAGTGTGACCCTCTCCCTCCCTCTCACTCCCTCGGTTTATCGGAGTGTGACCCTCTCCCTCCCTCGGTTTATCGGAGTGTGTCCCTCTCCCTCCCTCGGTTTATCGGAGTGTGTCCCTCTCCCTCCCTCGGTTTATCGGAGTGTGTCCCTCTCCCTCCCTCTCCCTCCCTCGGTTTATCAGAGTGTGACCCTCTCCCTCCCTCTCCCTCCCTCGGTTTATCGGAGTGTGTCCCTCTCCCTCCCTCTCCCTCCCTCGGTTTATCGGAGTGTGACCCTCTCCCTCCCTCGGTTTATCGGAGTGTGACCCTCTCCCTCCCTCTCCCTCCCTCGGTTTATCGGAGTGTGTCCCTCTCCCTCCCTCGGTTTATCGGAGTGTGTCCCTCTCCCTCCCTCGGTTTATCGGAG
The DNA here is from genome assembly GCF_047496795.1 of Chiloscyllium punctatum. NCBI lineage: Eukaryota > Metazoa > Chordata > Chondrichthyes > Orectolobiformes > Hemiscylliidae > Chiloscyllium > Chiloscyllium punctatum. The sequence goes on from NC_092785.1 coordinate 16,399,497, forward strand.
TGTGTCCCTCTCCCTCCCTCTCCCTCCCTCGGTTTATTGGAGTGTGACCCTCTCCCTCCCTCGGTTTATCGGAGTGTGACCCTCTCCCTCCCTCTCCCTCCCTCGGTTTATCGGAGTGTGTCCCTCTCCCTCCCTCGGTTTATCGGAGTGTGTCCCTCTCCCTCCCTCGGTTTATCGGAGTGTGTCCCTCTCCCTCCCTCTCCCTCCCTCGGTTTATCGGAGTGTGACCCTCTCCCTCCCTCGGTTTATCGGAGTGTGTCCCTCTCCCTCCCTCGGTTTATCGGAGTGTGACCCTCTCCCTCCCTCTCCCTCCCTCGGTTTATCGGAGTGTGTCCCTCTCCCTCCCTCGGTTTATCGGAGTGTGTCCCTCTCCCTCCCTCTCCCTCCCTCGGTTTATCGGAGTGTGTCCCTCTCCCTCCCTCGGTTTATCGGAGTGTGTCCCTCTCCCTCCCTCTCCCTCCCTCGGTTTATCGGAGTGTGACCCTCTCCCTCCCTCGGTTTATCGGAGTGTGTCCCTCTCCCTCCCTCGGTTTATCGGAGTGTGTCCCTCTCCCTCCCTTTCCCTCCCTCGGTTTATCGGAGTGTGTCCCTCTCCCTCCCTCGGTTTATCGGAGTGTGTCCCTCTCCCTCCCTCTCCCTCCCTCGGTTTATCGGAGTGTGACCCTCTCCCTCCCTCGGTTTATCGGAGTGTGTCCCTCTCCCTCCCTCTCCCTCCCTCGGTTTATCGGAGTGTGTCCCTCTCCCTCCCTCTCCCTCCCTCCGTTTATCGGAGTGTGACCCTCTCCCTCCCTCGGTTTATCGGAGTGTGTCCCTCTCCCTCCCTCTCCCTCCCTCGGTTTATCGGAGTGTGTCCCTCTCCCTCCCTCTCCCTCCCTCGGTTTATCGGAGTGTGACCCTCTCCCTCCCTCGGTTTATCGGAGTGTGACCCTCTCCCTCCCTCGGTTTATCGGAGTGTGACCCTCTCCCTCCCTCTCCGTCCCTCGGTTTATCGGAGTGTGTCCCTCTCCCTCCCTCGGTTTATCGGAGTGTGTCCCTCTCCCTCCCTCTCCCTCCCTCGGTTTATCGGAGTGTGACCCTCTCCCTCCCTCGGTTTATCGGAGTGTGACCCTCTCCCTCCCTCTCCCTCCCTCGGTTTATCGGAGTGTGTCCCTCTCCCTCCCTCGGTTTATCGGAGTGTGTCCCTCTCCCTCCCTCTCCCTCCCTCGGTTTATCGGAGTGTGTCCCTCTCCCTCCCTCGGTTTATCGGAGTGTGTCCCTCTCCCTCCCTCGGTTTATCGGAGTGTGTCCCTCTCCCTCCCTCTCCCTCCCTCGGTTTATCGGAGTGTGACCCTCTCCCTCCCTCGGTTTATCGGAGTGTGTCCCTCTCCCTCCCTCGGTTTATCGGAGTGTGACCCTCTCCCTCCCTCGGTTTATCGGAGTGTGACCCTCTCCCTCCCTCGGTTTATCGGAGTGTGACCCTCTCCCTCCCTCGGTTTATCGGAGTGTGTCCCTCTCCCTCCCTCGGTTTATCGGAGTGTGACCCTCTCCCTCCCTCTCCCTCCCTCGGTTTATCGGAGTGTGTCCCTCTCCCTCCCTCGGTTTATCGGAGTGTGTCCCTCTCCCTCCCTTTCCCTCCCTCGGTTTATCGGAGTGTGTCCCTCTCCCTCCCTCGGTTTATCGGAGTGTGTCCCTCTCCCTCCCTCTCCCTCCCTCGGTTTATCGGAGTGTGACCCTCTCCCTCCCTCGGTTTATCGGAGTGTGTCCCTCTCCCTCCCTCGGTTTATCGGAGTGTGTCCCTCTCCCTCCCTCTCCCTCCCTCCGTTTATCGGAGTGTGTCCCTCTCCCTCCCTCGGTTTATCGGAGTGTGACCCTCTCCCTCCCTCGGTTTATCGGAGTGTGTCCCTCTCCCTCCCTCGGTTTATCGGAGTGTGACCCTCTCCCTCCCTCTCCCTCCCTCGGTTTATCGGAGTGTGTCCCTCTCCCTCCCTCGGTTTATCGGAGTGTGACCCTCTCCCTCCCTCGGTTTATCGGAGTGTGTCCCTCTCCCTCCCTCTCCCTCCCTCGGTTTATCGGAGTGTGACCCTCTCCCTCCCTCTCCCTCCCTCGGTTTATCGGAGTGTGTCCCTCTCCCTCCCTCGGTTTATCGGAGTGTGACCCTCTCCCTCCCTCGGTTTATCGGAGTGTGTCCCTCTCCCTCCCTCGGTTTATCGGAGTGTGTCCCTCTCCCTCCCTCTCCCTCCCTCGGTTTATCGGAGTGTGACCCTCTCCCTCCCTCGGTTTATCGGAGTGTGTCCCTCTCCCTCCCTCGGTTTATCGGAGTGTGTCCCTCTCCCTCCCTCTCCCTCCCTCGGTTTATCGGAGTGTGACCCTCTCCCTCCCTCTCCCTCCCTCGGTTTATCGGAGTGTGTCCCTCTCCCTCCCTCGGTTTATCGGAGTGTGACCCCCTCCCTCCCTCGGTTTATCGGAGTGTGTCCCTCTCCCACCCTCGGTTTATCGGAGTGTGTCCCTCTCCCTCCCTCTCCCTCCCTCGGTTTATCGGAGTGTGACCCTCTCCCTCCCTCGGTTTATCGGAGTGTGACCCTCTCCCTACCACTCCCTCCCTCGGTTTATCGGAGTGTGACCCTCTCCCTCCCTCTCCCTCCCTCGGTTTATCGGAGTGTGTCCCTCTCCCTCCCTCGGTTTATCGGAGTGTGTCCCTCTCCCTCCCTCGGTTTATCGGAGTGTGTCCCTCTCCCTCCCTCGGTTTATCGGAGTGTGACCCTCTCCCTCCCTCTCCCTCCCTCGGTTTATCGGAGTGTGTCCCTCTCCCTCCCTCTCCCTCCCTCGGTTTATCGGAGTGTGACCCTCTCCCTCCCTCTCCCTCCCTCGGTTTATCGGAGTGTGTCCCTCTCCCTCCCTCTCCCTCCCTCGGTTTATCGGAGTGTGTCCCTCTCCCTCCCTCGGTTTATCGGAGTGTGTCCCTCTCCCTCCCTCTCCCTCCCTCGGTTTATCGGAGTGTGTCCCTCTCCCTCCCTCAGTTTATCGGAGTGTGTCCCTCTCCCTCCCTCTCCCTCCCTCAGTTTATCGGAGTGTGTCCCTCTCCCTCCCTCGGTTTATCGGAGTGTGACCCTCTCCCTCCCTCTCCCTCCCTCGGTTTATCGGAGTGTGTCCCTCTCCCTCCTTCTCCTCCCTCGGTTTATCGGAGTGTGTCCCTCTCCCTCCCTCGGTTTATCGGAGTGTGACCCTCTCCCTCCCTCTCCCTCCCTCGGTTTATCGGAGTGTGTCCCTCTCCCTCCCTCTCCCTCCCTCGGTTTATCGGAGTGTGTCCCTCTCCCTCCCTCGGTTTATCGGAGTGTGACCCTCTCCCTCCCTCGGTTTATCGGAGTGTGACCCTCTCCCTCCCTCTCCCTCCCTCGGTTTATCGGAGTGTGTCCCTCTCCCTCCCTCGGTTTATCGGAGTGTGTCCCTCTCCCTCCCTCGGTTTATCGGAGTGTGTCCCTCTCCCTCCCTCGGTTTATCGGAGTGTGTCCCTCTCCCTCCCTCTCCCTCCCTCGGTTTATCGGAGTGTGTCCCTCTCCCTCCCTCGGTTTATCGGAGTGTGTCCCTCTCCCTCCCTCTCCCTCCCTCGGTTTATCGGAGTGTGTCCCTCTCCCTCCCTCTCCCTCCCTCGGTTTATCGGAGTGTGACCCTCTCCCTCCCTCGGTTTATCGGAGTGTGTCCCTCTCCCTCCCTCCATTTATCGGAGTGTGTCCCTCTCCCTCCCTCGGTTTATCGGAGTGTGTCCCTCTCCCTCCCTCCGTTTATCGGAGTGTGACCCTCTCCCTCCCTCTCCCTCCCTCGGTTTATCGGAGTGTGTCCCTCTCCCTCCCTCTCCCTCCCTCGGTTTATCGGAGTGTGACCCTCTCCCTCCCTCGGTTTATCGGAGTGTGTCCCTCTCCCTCCCTCCATTTATCGGAGTGTGTCCCTCTCCCTCCCTCGGTTTATCGGAGTGTGACCCTCTCCCTCCCTCCGTTTATCGGAGTGTGACCCTCTCCCTCCCTCTCCCTCCCTCGGTTTATCGGAGTGTGTCCCTCTCCCTCCTTCTCCTCCCTCGGTTTATCGGAGTGTGTCCCTCTCCCTCCCTCTCCCTCCCTCGGTTTATCGGAGTGTGTCCCTCTCCCTCCCTCGGTTTATCGGAGTGTGACCCTCTCCCTCCCTCTCCCTCCCTCGGTTTATCGGAGTGTGTCCCTCTCCCTCCCTCGGTTTATCGGAGTGTGACCCTCTCCCTCCCTCCATTTATCGGAGTGTGTCCCTCTCCCTCCCTCTCCCTCCCTCCGTTTATCGGAGTGTGTCCCTCTCCCTCCCTCGGTTTATCGGAGTGTGACCCTCTCCCTCCCTCGGTTTATCGGAGTGTGTCCCTCTCCCTCCCTCCGTTTATCGGAGTGTGTCCCTCTCCCTCCCTCCGTTTATCGGAGTGTGTCCCTCTCCCTCCCTCTCCCTCCCTCGGTTTATCGGAGTGTGTCCCTCTCCCTCCCTCGGTTTATCGGAGTGTGAGCCTCTCCCTCCCTCGGTTTATCGGAGTGTGTCCCTCTCCCTCCCTCGGTTTATCGGAGGGTGTCCCTCTCTCTCCCTCTCCCTCCCTCGGTTTATCGGAGTGTGTCCCTCTCCCTCCCTCGGTTTATCGGAGTGTGTCCCTCTCCCTCCCTCGGTTTATCGGAGTGTGACCCTCTCCCTCCCTCGGTTTATCGGAGTGTGACCCTCTCCCTCCCTCACCCTCCCTCGGTTTATCGGAGTGTGTCCCTCTCCCTCCCTCTCCCTCCCTCGGTTTATCGGAGTGTGTCCCTCTCCCTCCCTCTCCCTCCCTCGGTTTATCGGAGTGGGTCCCTCTCCCTCCCTCTCCCTCCCTCGGTTTATCGGAGTGTGTCCCTCTCCCTCCCTCGGTTTATCGGAGTGTGACTCTCTCCCTCCCTCTCCCTCCCTCGGTTTATCGGAGTGTGACCCTCTCCCTCCCTCTCCCTCCCTCGGTTTATCGGAGTGTGTCCCTCTCCCTCCCTCTCCCTCCCTCGGTTTATCGGAGTGTGACCCTCTCCCTCCCTCTCCCTCCCTCGGTTTATCGGAGTGTGTCCCTCTCCCTCCCTCGGTTTATCGGAGTGTGTCCCTCTCCCTCCCTCTCCCTCCCTCGGTTTATCGGAGTGTGTCCCTCTCCCTCCCTCGGTTAATCGGAGTGTGTCCCTCTCCCTCCCTCGGTTTATCGGAGTGTGACCCTCTCCCTCCCTCGGTTTATCGGAGTGTGACCCTCTCCCTCCCTCGGTTTATCGGAGTGTGTCCCTCTCCCTCCCTCGGTTTATCGGAGTGTGTCCCTCTCCCTCCCTCGGTTTATCGGAGTGTGTCCCTCTCCCTCCCTCTCCCTCCCTCGGTTTATTGGAGTGTGACCCTCTCCCTCCCTCGGTTTATCGGAGTGTGACCCTCTCCCTCCCTCTCCCTCCCTCGGTTTATCGGAGTGTGTCCCTCTCCCTCCCTCGGTTTATCGGAGTGTGTCCCTCTCCCTCCCTCGGTTTATCGGAGTGTGTCCCTCTCCCTCCCTCTCCCTCCCTCGGTTTATCGGAGTGTGACCCTCTCCCTCCCTCGGTTTATCGGAGTGTGTCCCTCTCCCTCCCTCGGTTTATCGGAGTGTGACCCTCTCCCTCCCTCTCCCTCCCTCGGTTTATCGGAGTGTGTCCCTCTCCCTCCCTCGGTTTATCGGAGTGTGTCCCTCTCCCTCCCTCTCCCTCCCTCGGTTTATCGGAGTGTGTCCCTCTCCCTCCCTCGGTTTATCGGAGTGTGTCCCTCTCCCTCCCTCTCCCTCCCTCGGTTTATCGGAGTGTGACCCTCTCCCTCCCTCGGTTTATCGGAGTGTGTCCCTCTCCCTCCCTCGGTTTATCGGAGTGTGTCCCTCTCCCTCCCTTTCCCTCCCTCGGTTTATCGGAGTGTGTCCCTCTCCCTCCCTCGGTTTATCGGAGTGTGTCCCTCTCCCTCCCTCTCCCTCCCTCGGTTTATCGGAGTGTGTCCCTCTCCCTCCCTCGGTTTATCGGAGTGTGTCCCTCTCCCTCCCTCGGTTTATCGGAGTGTGTCCCTCTCCCTCCCTCGGTTTATCGGAGTGTGTCCCTCTCCCTCCCTCGGTTTATCGGAGTGTGTCCCTCTCCCTCCCTCGGTTTATCGGAGTGTGTCCCTCTCCCTCCCTCGGTTTATCGGAGTGTGTCCCTCTCCCTCCCTCGGTTTATCGGAGTGTGTCCCTCTCCCTCCCTCTCCCTCCCTCCGTTTATCGGAGTGTGACCCTCTCCCTCCCTCGGTTTATCGGAGTGTGTCCCTCTCCCTCCCTCTCCCTCCCTCGGTTTATCGGAGTGTGTCCCTCTCCCTCCCTCGGTTTATCGGAGTGTGTCCCTCTCCCTCCCTCTCCCTCCCTCGGTTTATCGGAGTGTGACCCTCTCCCTCCCTCTCCCTCCCTCGGTTTATCGGAGTGTGTCCCTCTCCCTCCCTCGGTTTATCGGAGTGTGTCCCTCTCCCTCCCTCTCCCTCCCTCGGTTTATCGGAGTGTGACCCTCTCCCTCCCTCTCCCTCCCTCGGTTTATCGGAGTGTGTCCCTCTCCCTCCCTCGGTTTATCGGAGTGTGTCCCTCTCCCTCCCTCTCCCTCCCTCGGTTTATCGGAGTGTGACCCTCTCCCTCCCTCTCCCTCCCTCGGTTTATCGGAGTGTGTCCCTCTCCCTCCCTCGGTTTATCGGAGTGTGACCCCCTCCCTCCCTCGGTTTATCGGAGTGTGTCCCTCTCCCACCCTCGGTTTATCGGAGTGTGACCCTCTCCCTCCCTCGGTTTATCGGAGTGTGACCCTCTCCCTCCCTCGGTTTATCGGAGTGTGACCCTGTCCCTCCCTCTCCCTCCCTCGGTTTATCGGAGTGTGTCCCTCTCCCTCCCTCGGTTTATCGGAGTGTGTCCCTCTCCCTCCCTCGGTTTATCGGAATGTGTCCCTCTCCCTCCCTCGGTTATCGGAGTGTGTCCCTCTCCCTCCCTCGGTTTATCGGAGTGTGACCCTCTCCCTCCCTCTCCCTCCCTCGGTTTATCGGAGTGTGACCCTCTCCCTCCCTCGGTTTATCGGAGTGTGTCCCTCTCCCTCCCTCTCCCTCCCTCGGTTTATCGGAGTGTGTCCCTCTCCCTCCCTCTCCCTCCCTCGGTTTATCGGAGTGTGACCCTCTCCCTCCCTCGGTTTATCGGAGTGTGTCCCTCTCCCTCCCTCAGTTTATCGGAGTGTGTCCCTCTCCCTCCTTCTCCTCCCTCGGTTTATCGGAGTGTGACCCTCTCCCTCCCTCGGTTTATCGGAGTGTGTCCCTCTCCCTCCCTCTCCCTCCCTCGGTTTATCGGAGTGTGTCCCTCTCCCTCCCTCTCCCTCCCTCGGTTTATCGGAGTGTGACCCTCTCCCTCCCTCGGTTTATCGGAGTGTGTCCCTCTCCCTCCCTCAGTTTATCGGAGTGTGTCCCTCTCCCTCCTTCTCCTCCCTCGGTTTATCGGAGTGTGACCCTCTCCCTCCCTCTCCCTCCCTCGGTTTATCGGAGTGTGTCCCTCTCCCTCCCTCTCCCTCCCTCGGTTTATCGGAGTGTGTCCCTCTCCCTCCCTCGGTTTATCGGAGTGTGACCCTCTCCCTCCCTCGGTTTATCGGAGTGTGACCCTCTCCCTCCCTCTCCCTCCCTCGGTTTATCGGAGTGTGTCCCTCTCCCTCCCTCGGTTTATCGGAGTGTGTCCCTCTCCCTCCCTCTCCCTCCCTCGGTTTATCGGAGTGTGACCCTCTCCCTCCCTCGGTTTATCGGAGTGTGTCCCTCTCCCTCCCTCCATTTATCGGAGTGTGTCCCTCTCCCTCCCTCGGTTTATCGGAGTGTGTCCCTCTCCCTCCCTCTCCCTCCCTCGGTTTATCGGAGTGTGACCCTCTCCCTCCCTCCGTTTATCGGAGTGTGACCCTCTCCCTCCCTCTCCCTCCCTCGGTTTATCGGAGTGTGTCCCTCTCCCTCCTTCTCCTCCCTTGGTTTATCGGAGTGTGTCCCTCTCCCTCCTTCTCCTCCCTCGGTTTATCGGAGTGTGACCCTCTCCCTCCCTCGGTTTATCGGAGTGTGTCCCTCTCCCTCCCTCCATTTATCGGAGTGTGTCCCTCTCCCTCCCTCGGTTTATCGGAGTGTGTCCCTCTCCCTCCCTCGGTTTATCGGAGTGTGTCCCTCTCCCTCCCTCGGTTTATCGGAGTGTGACCCTCTCCCTCCCTCTCCCTCCCTCGGTTTATCGGAGTGTGTCCCTCTCCCTCCCTCCATTTATCGGAGTGTGTCCCTCTCCCTCCCTCTCCCTCCCTCCGTTTATCGGAGTGTGACCCTCTCCCTCCCTCGGTTTATCGGAGTGTGACCCTCTCCCTCCCTCGGTTTATCGGAGTGTGTCCCTCTCCCTCCCTCCGTTTATCGGAGTGTGTCCCTCTCCCTCCCTCTCCCTCCCTCGGTTTATCGGAGTGTGTCCCTCTCCCTCCCTCTCCCTCCCTCGGTTTATCGGAGTGTGAGCCTCTCCCTCCCTCTCCCTCCCTCGGTTTATCGGAGTGTGTCCCTCTCCCTCCCTCGGTTTATCGGAGGGTGTCCCTCTCCCTCCCTCTCCCTCCCTCGGTTTATCGGAGTGTGTCCCTCTCCCTCCCTCGGTTTATCGGAGTGTGTCCCTCTCCCTCCCTCGGTTTATCGGAGTGTGACCCTCTCCCTCCCTCGGTTTATCGGAGTGTGACCCTCTCCCTCCCTCACCCTCCCTCGGTTTATCGGAGTGTGTCCCTCTCCCTCCCTCTCCCTCCCTCGGTTTATCGGAGTGTGTCCCTCTCCCTCCCTCTCCCTCCCTCTGTTTATCGGAGTGGGTCCCTCTCCCTCCCTCTCCCTCCCTCGGTTTATCGGAGTGTGTCCCTCTCCCTCCCTCGGTTTATCGGAGTGTGACTCTCTCCCTCCCTCTCCCTCCCTCGGTTTATCGGAGTGTGACCCTCTCCCTCCCTCTCCCTCCCTCGGTTTATCGGAGTGTGTCCCTCTCCCTCCCTCTCCCTCCCTCGGTTTATCGGAGTGTGTCCCTCTCCCTCCCTCGGTTTATCGGAGTGTGACCCTCTCCCTCCCTCGGTTTATCGGAGTGTGACCCTCTCCCTCCCTCGGTTTATCGGAGTGTGTCCCTCTCCCTCCCTCGGTTTATCGGAGTGTGACCCTCTCCCTCCCTCGGTTTATCGGAGTGTGACCCTCTCCCTCCCTCTCACTCCCTCGGTTTATCGGAGTGTGACCCTCTCCCTCCCTCGGTTTATCGGAGTGTGTCCCTCTCCCTCCCTCGGTTTATCGGAGTGTGTCCCTCTCCCTCCCTCGGTTTATCGGAGTGTGTCCCTCTCCCTCCCTCGGTTTATCGGAGTGTGACCCTCTCCCTCCCTCGGTTTATCAGAGTGTGACCCTCTCCCTCCCTCTCCCTCCCTCGGTTTATCGGAGTGTGACCCTCTCCCTCCCTCGGTTTATCGGAGTGTGTCCCTCTCCCTCCCTCGGTTTATCGGAGTGTGTCCCTCTCGCTCCCTCGGTTTATCGGAGTGTGACCCTCTCCCTCCCTCGGTTTATCGGAGTGTGACCCTCTCCCTCCCTCTCCCTCCCTCGGTTTATCGGAGTGTGTCCCTCTCCCTCCCTCGGTTTATCGGAGTGTGTCCCTCTCCCTCCCTCGGTTTATCGGAGTGTGTCCCTCTCCCTCCCTCTCCCTCCCTCGGTTTATCGGAGTGTGTCCCTCTCCCTCCCTCTCCCTCCCTCGGTTTATCGGAGTGTGTCCCTCTCCCTCCCTCGGTTTATCGGAGTGTGTCCCTCTCCCTCCCTCTCCCTCCCTCGGTTTATCGGAGTGTGTCCCTCTCCCTCCCTCGGTTTATCGGAGTGTGACCCTCTCCCTCCCTCGTTTTATCGGAGTGTGTCCCTCTCCCTCCCTCTCCCTCCCTCGGTTTATCGGAGTGTGACCCTCTCCCTCCCTCTCCCTCCCTCGGTTTATCGGAGTGTGACCCTCTCCCTCCCTCGGTTTATCGGAGTGTGACCCTCTCCCTCCCTCGGTTTATCGGAGTGTGTCCCTCTCCCTCCCTCGGTTTATCGGAGTGTGTCCCTCTCCCTCCCTCGGTTTATCGGAGTGTGTCCCTCTCCCTCCCTCTCCCTCCCTCGGTTTATCGGAGTGTGTCCCTCTCCCTCCCTCGGTTTATCGGAGTGTGTCCCTCTCCCTCCCTCTCCCTCCCTCGTTTTATCGGAGTGTGTCCCTCTCCCTCCCTCGGTTTATCGGAGTGTGTCCCTCTCCCTCCCTCTCCCTCCCTCGGTTTATCGGAGTGTGACCCTCTCCCTCCCTCGGATTATCGGAGTGTGTCCCTCTCCCTCCCTCGGTTTATCGGAGTGTGACCCTCTCCCTCCCTCGTTTTATCGGAGTGTGTCCCTCTCCCTCCCTCGGTTTATCGGAGTGTGACCCTCTCCCTCCCTCGGTTTATCGGAGTGTGACCCGCTCCCTCCCTCTCCCTCCCTCGGTTTATCGGAGTGTGTCCCTCTCCCTCCCTCGGTTTATCGGAGTGTGTCCCTCTCCCTCCCTCGGTTTATCGGAGTGTGTCCCTCTCCCTCCCTCGGTTTATCGGAGTGTGTCCCTCTCCCTCCCTCTCCCTCCCTCGGTTTATCGGAGTGTGACCCTCTCCCTCCCTCTCCCTCCCTCGGTTTATCGGAGTGTGTCCCTCTCCCTCCCTCGTTTTATCGGAGTGTGTCCCTCTCCCTCCCTCGGTTTATCGGAGTGTGTCCCTCTCCCTCCCTCGGTTTATCGGAGTGTGTCCCTCTCCCTCCCTCGGTATATCGGAGTGTGTCCCTCTCCCTCCCTCGGTTTATCGGAGTGTGTCCCTCTCCCTCCCTCGGATTATCGGAGTGTGACCCTCTCCCTCCCTCTCCCTCCCTCGGTTTATCGGAGTGTGTCCCTCTCCCTCCCTCTCCCTCCCTCGGTTTATCGGAGTGTGTCCCTCTCCCTCCCTCGGTTTATCGGAGTGTGTCCCTCTCCCTCCCTCGGTTTATCGGAGTGTATCCCTCTCCCTCCCTCGGTTTATCGGAGTGTGTCCCTCTCCCTCCCTCGGTTTATCGGAGTGTGACCCTCTCCCTCCCTCGGTTTATCAGAGTGTGACCCTCTCCCTCCCTCGGTTTATCGGAGTGTGACCCTCTCCCTCCCTCTCCCTCCCTCGGTTTATCGGAGTGTGTCCCTCTCCCTCCCTCGGTTTATCGGAGTGTGTCCCTCTCCCTCCCTCGGTTTATCGGAGTGTGTCCCTCTCCCTCCCTCTCCCTCCCTCGGTTTATCGGAGTGTGTCCCTCTCCCTCCCTCGGTTTATCGGAGTGTGACCCTCTCCCTCCCTCGGTTTATCGGAGTGTGTCCCTCTCCCTCCCTCGGTTTATCGGAGTGTGTCCCTCTCCCTCCCTCGGTTTATCGGAGTGTGTCCCTCTCCCTCCCTCTCCCTCCCTCGGTTTATCGGAGTGTGTCCCTCTCCCTCCCTCGGTTTATCGGAGTGTGTCCCTCTCCCTCCCTCTCCCTCCCTCCGTTTATCGGAGTGTGTCCCTCTCCCTCCCTCTCCCTCCCTCGGTTTATCGGAGTGTGACCCTCTCCCTCCCTCGGTTTATCGGAGTGTGACCCTCTCCCTCCCTCGGTTTATCGGAGTGTGTCCCTCTCCCTCCCTCGGTTTATCGGAGTGTGTCCCTCTCCCTCCCTCCGTTTATCGGAGTGTGTCCCTCTCTCCCTCCGTTTATCGGAGTGTGACCCTCTCCCTCCCTCGGATTATCGGAGTGTGTCCCTCTCCCTCCCTCGGTTTATCGGAGTGTGTCCCTCTCCCACCCTCGGTTTATCGGAGTGTGTCCCTCTCCCTCCCTCGGTTTATCAGAGTGTGACCCTCTCCCTCCCTCTCCCTCCCTCGGTTTATCGGAGTGTGTCCCTCTCACTCCCTCCGTTTATCGGAGTGTGACCCTCTCCCTCCCTCGGTTTATCAGAGTGTGACCCTCTCCCTCCCTCGGTTTATCGGAGTGTGACCCTCTCCCTCCCTCTCCCTCCCTCGGTTTATCGGAGTGTGTCCCTCTCCCTCCCTCGGTTTATCGGAGTGTGTCCCTCTCCCTCCCTCGGTTTATCGGAGTGTGACCCTCTCCCTCCCTCGGTTTATCAGAGTGTGACCCTCTCCCTCCCTCGGTTTATCGGAGTGTGACCCTCTCCCTCCCTCTCCCTCCCTCGGTTTATCGGAGTGTGACCCTCTCCCTCCCTCGGTTTATCGGAGTGTGACCCTCTCCCTCCCTCTCCCTCCCTCGTTTTATCGGAGTGTGTCCCTCTCCCTCCCTCGGTTTATCGGAGTGTGTCCCTCTCCCTCCCTCGGTTTATCGGAGTGTGTCCCTCTCACTCCCTCCGTTTATCGGAGTGTGACCCTCTCCCTCCCTCGGTTTATCAGAGTGTGACCCTCTCCCTCCCTCGGTTTATCGGAGTGTGACCCTCTCCCTCCCTCGGTTTATCAGAGTGTGACCCTCTCCCTCCCTCGGTTTATCGGAGTGTGTCCCTCTCCCTCCCTCTCCCTCCCTCGGTTTATCGGAGTGTGTCCCTCTCCCTCCCTCGGTTTATCGGAGTGTGACCCTCTCCCTCCCTCGGTTTATCGGAGTGTGTCCCTCTCCCTCCCTCTCCCACCCTCGGTTTATCGGAGTGTGTCCCTCTCCCTCCCTCTCCCTCCCTCGGTTTATCGGAGTGTGACCCTCTCCCTCCCTCTCCCTCCCTCGGTTTATCGGAGTGTGTCCCTCTCCCTCCCTCGGTTTATCGGAGTGTGTCCCTCTCCCTCCCTCGGTTTATCGGAGTGTGTCCCTCTCCCTCCCTCGGTTTATCGGAGTGTGACCCTCTCCCTCCCTCGGTTTATCGGAGTGTGTCCCTCTCCCTCCCTCTCCCTCCCTCGGTTTATCGGAGTGTGTCCCTCTCCCACCCTCGGTTTATCGGAGTGTGTCCCTCTCACTCCCTCGGTTTATCGGAGTGTGACCCTCTCCCTCCCTCGGTTTATCGGAGTGTCTCCCTCTCCCTCCCTCGGTTTATCGGAGTGTGTCCCTCTCCCTCCCTCTCCCTCCCTCGGTTTATCGGAGTGTGACCCTCTCCCTCCCTCGGTTTATCGGAGTGTGACCCTCTCCCTCCCTCGGTTTATCGGAGTGTGACCCTCTCCCTCCCTCTCCCTCCCTCGGTTTATCGGAGTGTGACCCTCTCCCTCCCTCGGTTTATCGGAGTGTGTCCCTCTCCCTCCCTCTCCCTCCCTCGGTTTATCGGAGTGTGACCCTCTCCCTCCCTCGGTTTATCGGAGTGTGACCCTCTCCCTCCCTCGGTTTATCGGAGTGTGACCCTCTCCCTCCCTCGGTTTATCGGAGTGTGACCCTCTCCCTCCCTCTCCCTCCCTCGGTTTATCGGAGTGTGTCCCTCTCCCTCCCTCGGTTTATCGGAGTGTGTCCCTCTCCCTCCCTCTCCCTCCCTCGGTTTATCGGAGTGTGTCCCTCTCCCTCCCTCGGTTTATCGGAGTGTGACCCTCTCCCTCACTCGGTTTATCGGAGTGTGTCCCTCTCCCTCCCTCGGTTTATCGGAGTGTGACCCTCTCCCTCCCTCTCCCTCCCTCGGTTTATCGGAGTGTGACCCTCTCCCTCACTCGGTTTATCGGAGTGTGTCCCTCTCCCTCCCTCGGTTTATCGGAGTGTGACCCTCTCCCTCCCTCGGTTTATCGGAGTGTGACCCTCTCCCTCCCTCGGTTTATCGGAGTGTGTCCCTCTCCCTCCCTCGGTTTATCGGAGTGTGTCCCTCTCCCTCACTCGGTTTATCGGAGTGTGACCCTCTCCCTCCCTCTCCCTCCCTCGGTTTATCGGAGTGTGTCCCTCTCCCTCCCTCGGTTTATCGGAGTGTGTCCCTCTCCCTCCCTCTCCCTCCCTCGGTTTATCGGAGTGTGTCCCTCTCCCTCCCTCTCCTCCCTCGGTTTATCGGAGTGTGTCCCTCTCCCTCCCTCGGTTTATCGGAGTGTGTCCCTCTCCCTCCCTCTCCCTCCCTCGGTTTATCGGAGTGTGACTCTCTCCCTCCCTCTCCCTCCCTCGGTTTATCGGAGTGTGACCCTCTCCCTCCCTCGGTTTATCGGAGTGTGTCCCTCTCCCTCCCTCTCCCTCCCTCGGTTTATCGGAGTGTGTCCCTCTCCCTCCCTCGGTTTATCGGAGTGTGACTCTCTCCCTCCCTCTCCCTCCCTTGGTTTATCGGAGTGTGACCCTCTCCCTCCCTCTCCCTCCCTCGGTTTATCGGAGTGTGTCCCTCTCCCTCCCTCGGTTTATCGGAGTGTGTCCCTCTCCCTCCCTCGATTTATCGGAGTGTGTCCCTCCCCCTCCCTCGGTTTATCGGAGTGTTTCCCTCTCCCTCCCTCGGTTTATCGGAGTGTGTCCCTCTCCCTCCCTCTCCCTCCCTCGGTTTATCGGAGTGTGACTCTCTCCCTCCCTCTCCCTCCCTCGGTTTATCGGAGTGTGACCCTCTCCCTCCCTCGGTTTATCGGAGTGTGTCCCTCTCCCTCCCTCTCCCTCCCTCGGTTTATCGGAGTGTGTCCCTCTCCCTCCCTCGGTTTATCGGAGTGTGACTCTCTCCCTCCCTCTCCCTCCCTCGGTTTATCGGAGTGTGTCCCTCTCCCTCCCTCGGTTTATCGGAGTGTGTCCCTCTCCCTCCCTCGGTTTATCGGAGTGTGACCCTCTCCCTCCCTCTCCCTCCCTCGGTTTATCGGAGTGTGTCCCTCTCCCTCCCTCGGTGTATCGGAGTGTGTCCCTCTCCCTCCCTCGATTTATCGGAGTGTGTCCCTCTCCCTCCCTCACCCTCCCTCGGTTTATCGGAGTGTGACCCTCTCCCTCCCTCGGTTTATCGGAGTGTGTCCCTCTCCCTCCCTCGGTTTATCGGAGTGTGTCCCTCTCCCTCCCTCTCCCTCCCTCGGTTTATCGGAGTGTGTCCCTCTCCCTCCCTCTCCCTCCCTCGGTTTATCGGAGTGTGTCCCTCTCCCTCCCTCTCCCTCCCTCGGTTTATCGGAGTGTGTCCCTCTCCCTCCCTCGGTTTATCGGAGTGTGTCCCTCTCCCTCCCTCTCCCTCCCTCGGTTTATCGAAGTGTGTCCCTCTCCCTCCCTCGGTTTATCGGAGTGTGTCCCTCTCCCTCCCTCGGTTTATCGGAGTGTGACCCTCTCCCTCCCTCGGTTTATCGGAGTGTGTCCCTCTCCCTCCCTCGGTTTATCGGAGTGTGACCCTCTCCCTCCCTCTCCCTCCCTCGGTTTATCGGAGTGTGTCCCTCTACCTCACTCGGTTTATCGGAGTGTGTCCCTCTCCCTCCCTCTCCCTCCCTCGGTTTATCGGAGTGTGTCCCTCTCCCTCCCTCGGTTTATCGGAGTGTGTCCCTCTCCCTCCCTCGGTTTATCGGAGTGTGTCCCTCTCCCTCCCTCTCCCTCCCTCGGTTTATCGGAGTGTGTCCCTCTCCCTCACTCGGTTTATCGGAGTGTGACCCTCTCCCTCCCTCTCCCTCCCTCGGTTTATCGGAGTGTGTCCCTCTCCCTCCCTCTCCCTCCCTCGGTTTATCGGAGTGTGACCCTCTCCCTCCCTCTCCCTCCCTCGGTTTATCGGAGTGTGACCCTCTCCCTCCCTCGGTTTATCGGAGTGTGTCCCTCTCCCTCCCTCGGTTTATCGGAGTGTGTCCCTCTCCCTCCCTCGGTTTATCGGAGTGTGTTCCTCTCCCTCCCTCGGTTTATCGGAGTGTGTCCCTCTCCATCCCTCGGTTTATCGGAGTGTGTCCCTCTCCTCCCTCGGTTTATCGGAGTGTGTCCCTCTCCATCCCTCGGTTTATCGGAGTGTGACCCTCTCCCTCCCTCGGTTTATCGGAGTGTGACCCTCTCCCTCCCTCGGTTTATCGGAGTGTGTCCCTCTCCCTCCCTCGGTTTATCGGAGTGTGTCCCTCTCCCTCCCTCGGTTTATCGGAGTGTGTCCCTCTCCCTCCCTCTCCCTCCCTCGGTTTATCGGAGTGTGTCCCTCTCCCTCCCTCGGTTTATCGGAGTGTGTCCCTCTCCCTCCCTCGGTTTATCGGAGTGTGACCCTCTCCCTCCCTCGGTTTATCGGAGTGTGACCCTCTCCCTCCCTCTCCCTCCCTCGGTTTATCGGAGTGTGACCCTCTCCCTCCCTCTCCCTCCCTCGGTTTATCGGAGTGTGTCCCTCTCCCTCCCTCGGTTTATCGGAGTGTGACCCTCTCCCTCCCTCGGTTTATGGGAGTGTGACCCTCTCCCTCCCTCTCCCTCCCTCGGTTTATCGGAGTGTGACCCTCTCCCTCCCTCTCGCTCCCTCGGTTTTTCCGAGTGTGACCCTCTCCCTCCCTCGGTTTATCGGAGTGTGTCCCTCTCGCTCCCTCGGTTTATTCGAGTGTGACCCTCTCCCTCCCTCGGTTTATCGGAGTGTGTCCCTCTCCCTCCCTCGGTTTATCGGAGTGTGTCCCTCTCGCTCCCTCGGTTTTTCCGAGTGTGACCCTCTCCCTCCCTCGGTTTATCGGAGTGTGTCCCTCTCGCTCCCTCGGTTTATTCGAGTGTGACCCTCTCCCTCCCTCGGTTTATCGGAGTGTGTCCCTCTCCCTCCCTCGGTTTATCGGAGTGTGACCCTCTCCCTCCCTCGGTTTATCGGAGTGTGACCCTCTCCCTCCCTCTCCCCCCCTCGGTTTATCGGAGTGTGTCCCTCTCCCTCCCTCGGTTTATCGGAGTGTGACCCTCTCCCTCCCTCTCCCTCCCTCGGTTTATCGGAGTGTGTCCCTCTCCCTCCCTCTCCCTCCCTCGGTTTATCGGAGTGTGTCCCTCTCGCTCCCTCGGTTTATTCGAGTGTGACCCTCTCCCTCCCTCGGTTTATCGGAGTGTGACCCTCTCCCTCCCTCGGTTTATCGGAGTGTGACCCTCTCCCTCCCTCTCCCTCCCTCGGTTTATCGGAGTGTGTCCCTCTCCCTCCCTCGGTTTATCGGAGTGTGACCCTCTCCCTCCCTCGGTTTATCGGAGTGTGTCCCTCTCCCTCCCTCGGTTTATCGGAGTGTGACCCTCTCCCTCCCTCGGTTTATCGGAGTGTGACCCTCTCCCTCCCTCGGTTTATCGGAGTGTGTCCCTCTCCCTCCCTCCCCCTCCCTCGGTTTATCGGAGTGTGACCCTCTCCCTCCCTCGGTTTATCGGAGTGTGACCCTCTCCCTCCCTCGGTTTATCGGAGTGTGACCCTCTCCCTCCCTCTCCCTCCCTCGGTTTATCGGAGTGTGTCCCTCTCCCTCCCTCGGTTTATCGGAGTGTGACCCTCTCCCTCCCTCTCCCTCCCTCGGTTTATCGGAGTGTGTCCCTCTCCCTCCCTCGGTTTATCGGAGTGTGACCCTCTCCCACCCTCTCCCTCCCTCGGTTTATCGGAGTGTGTCCCTCTCCCTCCCTCGGTTTATCGGAGTGTGTCCCTCTCCCTCCCTCGGTTTATCGGAGTGTGACCCTCTCCCTCCCTCTCCCTCCCTCGGTTTATCGGAGTGTGTCCCTCTCCCTCCCTCTCCCTCCCTCGGTTTATCGGAGTGTGACCCTCTCCCTCCCTCTCCCTCCCTCGGTTTATCGGAGTGTGTCCCTCTCCCTCCCTCGGTTTATCGGAGTGTGTCCCTCTCCCTCCCTCGGTTTATCGGAGTGTGTCCCTCTCCCTCCCTCGGTTTATCGGAGTGTGTCCCTCTCCCTCCCTCGGTTTATCGGAGTGTGACCCTCTCCCTCCCTCGGTTTATCGGAGTGTGTCCCTCTCCCTCCCTCTCCCTCCCTCGGTTTATCGGAGTGTGACCCTCTCCCTCCCTCGGTTTATCGGAGTGTGTCCCTCTCCCTCCCTCGGTTTATCGGAGTGTGTCCCTCTCCCTCCCTCTCCCTCCCTCGGTTTATCGGAGTGTGTCCCTCTCCCTCCCTCGGTTTATCGGAGTGTGACCCTCTCCCTCCCTCTCCCTCCCTCGGTTTATCGGAGTGTGACCCTCTCCCTCCCTCTCCCTCCCTCGGTTTATCGGAGTGTGTCCCTCTCCCTCCCTCTCCCTCCCTCGGTTTATCGGAGTGTGTCCCTCTCCCTCCCTCTCCCTCCCTCCGTTTATCGGAGTGTGACCCTCACCCTCCCTCGGTTTATCGGAGTGTGACCCTCTCCCTCCCTCTCCCTCCCTCGGTTTATCGGAGTGTGTCCCTCTCCCTCCCTCGGTTTATCGGAGTGTGACCCTCTCCCTCCCTCTCCCTCCCTCCGTTTATCGGAGTGTGACCCTCACCCTCCCTCGGTTTATCGGAGTGTGACCCTCTCCCTCCCTCGGTTTATCGGAGTGTGTCCCTCTCCCTCCCTCGGTTTATCGGAGTGTGTCCCTCTCCCTCCCTCTCCCTCCCTCGGTTTATCGGAGTGTGTCCCTCTCCCTCCCTCTCCCTCCCTCGGTTTATCGGAGTGTGTCCCTCTCCCTCCCTCTCCCTCCCTCGGTTTATCGGAGTGTGACCCTCTCCCTCCCTCGGTTTATCGGAGTGTGACCCTCTCCCTCCCTCGGTTTATCGGAGTGTGACCCTCTCCCTCCCTCGGTTTATCGGAGTGTGACCCTCTCCCTCCCTCTCCCTCCCTCGGTTTATCGGAATGTGTCCCTCTCCCTCCCTCGGTTTATCGGAGTGTGTCCCTCTCCCTCCCTCTCCCTCCCTCGGTTTATCGGAGTGTGTCCCTCTCCCTCCCTCTCCCTCCCTCGGTTTATCGGAGTGTGTCCCTCTCCCTCCCTCGGTTTATCGGAGTGTGTCCCTCTCCCTCCCTCGGTTTATCGGAGTGTGTCCCTCTCCCTCCCTCGGTTTATCGGAGTGTGTCCCTCTCCCTCCCTCTCCCTCCCTCGGTTTATCGGAGTGTGTCCCTCTCCCTCCCTCTCCCTCCCTCGGTTTATCGGAGTGTGACCCTCTCCCTCCCTCTCCCTCCCTCGGTTTATCGGAGTGTGTCCCTCTCCCTCCCTCGGTTTATCGGAGTGTGTCCCTCTCCCTCCCTCCGTTTATCGGAGTGTGTCCCTCTCCCTCCCTCGGTTTATCAGAGAGTGTCCCTCTCCCTCCCTCTCCCTCCCTCGGTTTATCGGAGTGTGACCCTCTCCCTCCCTCGGTTTATCGGAGTGTGACCCTCTCCCTCCCTCGGTTTATCGGAGTGTGACCCTCTCCCTCCCTCTCCCTCCCTCGGTTTATCGGAGTGTGTCCCTCTCCCTCCCTCTCCCTCCCTCGGTTTATCGGAGTGTGTCCCTCTCCCTCCCTCTCCCTCCCTCCGTTTATCGGAGTGTGTCCCTCTCCCTCCCTCTCCCTCCCTCGGTTTATCGGAGTGTGACCCTCTCCCTCCCTCTCCCTCCCTCGGTTTATCGGAGTGTGTCTCTCTCCCTCCCTCGGTTTATCGGAGTGTGTCTCTCTCCCTCCCTCGGTTTATCGGAGTGTGTCCCTCTCCCTCCCTCGGTTTATCGGAGTGTGTCCCTCTCCCTCCCTCTCCCTCCCTCCGTTTATCGGAGTGTGTCCCTCTCCCTCCCTCGGTTTATCGGAGTGTGTCTCTCTCCCTCCCTCGGTTTATCGGAGTGTGTCCCTCTCCCTCCCTCGGTTTATCGGAGTGTGTCCCTCTCCCTCCCTCTCCCTCCCTCGGTTTATCGGAGTGTGTCCCTCTCCCTCCCTCGGTTTATCGGAGTGTGTCCCTCTCCCTCCCTCTCCCTCCCTCGGTTTATCGGAGTGTGACCCTCTCCCTCCGTCGGTTTATCGGAGTGTGTCCCTCTCCCTCCCTCGGTTTATCGGAGTGTGTCCCTCTCCCTCCCTCGGTTTATCGGAGTGTGTCCCTCTCCCTCCCTCGGTTTATCGGAGTGTGACCCTCTCCCTCCCTCGGTTTATAGGAGTGTGACCCTCTCCCTCCCTCGGTTTATCGGAGTGTGTCCCTCTCCCTCCCTCGGTTTATCGGAGTGTGTCCCTCTCCCTCCCTCTCCCTCCCTCGGTTTATCGGAGTGTGACCCTCTCCCTCCCTCTCCCTCCCTCGGTTTATCGGAGTGTGTCCCTCTCCCTCCCTCTCCCTCCCTCAGTTTATCGGAGTGTGTCCCTCTCCCTCCCTCGGTTTATCGGAGTGTGTCCCTCTCCCTCCCTCGGTTTATCGGAGTGTGTCCCTCTCCCTCCCTCGGTTTATCGGAGTGTGTCCCTCTCCCTCCCTCTCCCTCCCTCGGTTTATCGGAGTGTGTCCCTCCCCCTCCCTCGGTTTATCGGAGTGTGACCCTCTCCCTCCCTCGGTTTATCGGAGTGTGTCCCTCTCCCTCCCTCGGTTTATCGGAGTGTGACCCTCTCCCTCCCTCGGTTTATCGGAGTGTGTCCCTCTCCCTCCCTCGGTTTATCGGAGTGTGACCCTCTCCCTCCCTCTCCCTCCCTCGGTTTATCGGAGTGTGTCCCTCTCCCTCCCTCGGTTTATCGGAGTGTGTCCCTCTCCCTCCCTCTCCCTCCCTCGGTTTATCGGAGTGTGACCCTCTCCCTCCCTCGGTTTATCGGAGTGTGACCCTCTCCCTCCCTCGGTTTATCGGAGTGTGTCCCTCTCCCTCCCTCGGTTTATCGGAGTGTGACCCTCTCCCTCCCTCGGTTTATCGGAGTGTGACCCTCTCCCTCCCTCGGTTTATCGGAGTGTGTCCCTCTCCCTCCCTCGGTTTATCGGAGTGTGACCCTCTCCCTCCCTCGGTTTATCGGAGTGTGACCCTCTCCCTCCCTCGGTTTATCGGAGTGTGACCCTCTCCCTCCCTCTCCCTCCCTCGGTTTATCGGAGTGTGTCCCTCTCCCTCCCTCGGTTTATCGGAGTGTGACCCTCTCCCTCCCTCGGTTTATCGGAGTGTGACCCTCTCCCTCCCTCGGTTTATCGGAGTGTGACCCTCTCCCTCCCTCTCCCTCCCTCGGTTTATCGGAGTGTGACCCTCTCCCTCCCTCTCCCTCCCTCGGTTTATCGGAGTGTGTCTCTCTCCCTCCCTCGGTTTATCGGAGTGTGACCCTCTCCCTCCCTCGGTTTATCGGAGTGTGTCCCTCTCCCTCCCTCTCCCTCCCTCTCCCTCCCTCCGTTTATCGGAGTGTGTCTCTCTCCCTCCCTCGGTTTATCGGAGTGTGTCCCTCTCCCTCCCTCTCCCTCCCTCCGTTTATCGGAGTGTGACCCTCTCCCTCCCTCGGTTTATCGGAGTGTGTCCCTCTCCCTCCCTCTCCTCCCTCGGTTTATCGGAGTGTGACCCTCTCCCTCCCTCGGTTTATCGGAGTGTGTCCCTCTCCCTCTCTCTCCCTCCCTCGGTTTATCGGAGTGTGACCCTCTCCCTCCCTCGGTTTATCGGAGTGTGACCCTCTCCCTCCCTCGGTTTATCGGAGTGTGTCCCTCTCCCTCCCTCTCCCTCCCTCGGTTTATCGGAGTGTGACCCTCTCCCTCCCTCGGTTTATCGGAGTGTGACCCTCTCCCTCCCTCCCCCTCCCTCGGTTTATCGGAGTGTGACCCTCTCCCTCCCTCTCCCTCCCTCGGTTTATCGGAGTGTGTCCCTCTCCCTCCCTCGGTTTATCGGAGTGTGTCCCTCTCCCTCCCTCGGTTTATCGGAGTGTGTCCCTCTCCCTCCCTCTCCCTCCCTCAGTTTATCGGAGTGTGTCCCTCTCCCTCCCTCGGTTTATCGGAGTGTGTCCCTCTCCCTCCCTCTCCCTCCCTCGGTTTATCGGAGTGTGTCCCTCTCCCTCCCTCGGTTTATCGGAGTGTGACCCTCTCCCTCCCTCTCCCTCCCTCGGTTTATCGGAGTGTGTCCCTCTCCCTCCCTCGGTTTATCGGAGTGTGTCCCTCTCCCTCCCTCTCCCTCCCTCGGTTTATCGGAGTGTGTCCCTCTCCCTCCCTCTCCCTCCCTCGGTTTATCGGAGTGTGTCCCTCTCCCTCCCTCAGTTTATCGGAGTGTGACCCTCTCCCTCCCTCAGTTTATCGGAGTGTGTCCCTCTCCCTCCCTCGGTTTATCGGAGTGTGTCCCTCTCCCTCCCTCGGTTTATCGGAGTGTGACCCTCTCCCTCCCTCTCCCTCCCTCGGTTTATCGGAGTGTGTCCCTCTCCCTCCCTCTCCCTCCCTCGGTTTATCGGAGTGTGTCCCTCTCCCTCCCTCGGTTTATCGGAGTGTGACCCTCTCCCTCCCTCTCCCTCCCTCGGTTTATCGGAGTGTGTCCCTCTCCCTCCCTCTCCCTCCCTCGGTTTATCGGAGTGTGTCCCTCTCCCTCCCTCTCCTCCCTCGGTTTATCGGAGTGTGTCCCTCTCCTCCTCTCCTCCTCGGTTTATCGGAGTGTGTCCCTCTACCTCCCTCTCCTCCTCGGTTTATCGGAGTGTGTCCCTCTCCTCCCTCTCCCTCCTCGGTTTATCGGAGTGTGTCCCTCTCCCTCCCTCTCCCTCCCTCGGTTTATCGAGTGTGTCCCTCTCCCTCCCTCGGTTTATCGGAGTGTGTCCCTCTCCCTCCCTCGGTTTATCGGAGTGTGACCCTCTCCCTCCCTCGGTTTATCGGAGTGTGTCCCTCTCCTCCCTCGGTTTATCGGAGTGTGACCCTCTCCCTCCCTCGGTTTATCGGAGTGTGTCCCTCTCTCCCTCGGTTTATCGGAGTGTGTCCCTCTCCCTCCCTCGGTTTATCGGAGTGTGTCCCTCTCCCTCCCTCGGTTTATCGGAGTGTGACCCTCTCCCTCCCTCGGTTTATCGGAGTGTGTCCCTCTCCCTCCCTCGGCTTATCGGAGTGGTCCCTCTCCTCCCTCTCCTCCTCGGTTTATCGGAGTGTGTCCCTCTCCCTCCCTCTCCCTCCCTCGGTTTATCGGAGTGTGTCCCTCTCCCTCCCTCGGTTTATCGGAGTGTGACCCTCTCCCTCCCTCGGTTTATCGGAGTGTGACCCTCTCCCTCCCTCGGTTTATCGGAGTGTGTCCCTCTCCCTCCCTCTCCCTCCCTCGGTTTATCGGAGTGTGTCCCTCTCCCTCCCTCTCCCTCCCTCGTTTATCGGAGTGTGTCCCTCTCCCTCCCTCGGTTTATCGGAGTGTGACCCTCTCCCTCCCTCGGTTTATTGGAGTGTGTCCCTCTTCTCCTCGGTTCGGTTTATCGGAGTGTGTCCCTCTCCCTCCCTCGGTTTATCGGAGTGTGTCCCTCTCCCTCCCTCGGTTTATCGGAGTGTGACCCTCTCCCTCCCTCGGTTTATCGGAGTGTGTCCCTCTCCCTCCCTCGGTTTATCGGAGTGTGTCCTCTCCTCCCTCTCCCTCCTCGGTTTATCGGAGTGTGTCCCTCTCCCTCCCTCGGTTTATCGGAGTGTGACCCTCTCCCTCCCTCGGTTATCGAGTGTGTCCCTCTCTCCCTCCCTCGGTTTATCGGAGTGTGTCCCTCTCCCTCCCTCGGTTATCGGAGTGTGTCCTCTCCCTCCCTCGGTTTATCGGAGTGTGACCCTCTCCCTCCCTCGGTTTATCGGAGTGTGACCCTCTCCTCCCTCGGTTTATCGGAGTGTGTCCCTCTCCCTCTCCTCCCTCGGTTTATCGGAGTGTGTCCCTCTCCCTCCCTCGGTTTATCGGAGTGTGTCCCTCTCCCTCCCTCTCCTCCTCGTTTATCGGAGTGTGACCCTCCCCCTCCCTCGGTTTATCGGAGTGTGTCCCTCTCCCTCCTCGGTTTATCGGAGTGTGACCCTCTCCCTCCCTCTCCTCCTCGGTTTATCGGAGTGTGTCCCTCTCCCTCCCTCGGTTTATCGGAGTGTGTCCCTCTCCCTCCTCTCCCTCCCTCGGTTATCGAGTGTGACCCTCTCCCTCCCTCGGTTTATCGGAGTGTGTCCCTCTCCTCCCTCGGTTTATCGGAGTGTGTCCCTCTCCCTCCCTCTCCCTCCCTCGGTTTATCGGAGTGTGTCCCTCTCCCTCCCTCGGTTTATCGGAGTGTGACCCTCTCCCTCCCTCGGTTTATCGGAGTGTGACCCTCTCCCTCCTCTCCTCCCTCGGTTTATCGGAGTGGTGTGACCCTCTCCCTCCCTCTCCCTCCCTCGGTTTATCGGAGTGTGTCCCTCTCCCTCCCTCTCCCTCCCTCGGTTTATCGGAGTGTGTCCCTCTCCCTCCCTCTCCCTCCCTCGGTTTATCGGAGTGTGTCCCTCTCCCTCCCTCTCCCTCCCTCGGTTTATCGGAGTGTGACCCTCTCCTTCCCTCGGTTTATCGGAGTGTGTCCCTCTCCCTCCCTCTCCCTCCCTCGGTTTATCGGAGTGTGACCCTCTCCCTCCCTCGGTTTATCGGAGTGTGTCCCTCTCCCTCCCTCGGTTTATCGGAGTGTGTCCCTCTCCCTCCCTCTCCTCCCTCGGCTTATCGGAGTGTGACCCTCTCCCTCCCTCGGTTTATCGGAGTGTGACCCTCTCCCTCCCTCGGTTTATCGGAGTGTGACCCTCTCCCTCCTCGGTTATCGGAGTGTGTCCCTCTCCCTCCCTCTCCCTCCCTCGGTTTATCGGAGTGTGTCCCTCTCCCTCCCTCGGTTTATCGGAGTGTGTCCCTCTCCCTCCCTCGGTTTATCGGAGTGTGTCCCTCTCCCTCCCTCTCCCTCCCTCGGTTTATCGGAGTGTGTCCCTCTCCCTCCCTCTCCCTCCCTCGGTTTATCGGAGTGTGTCCCTCTCCCTCCCTCGGTTTATCGGAGTGTGTCCCTCTCCCTCCCTCTCCCTCCCTCGGTTTATCGGAGTGTGTCCCTCTCCCTCCCTCTCCCTCCCTCGGTTTATCGGAGTGTGACCCTCTCCCTCCCTCGGTTTATCGGAGTGTGTCCCTCTCCCTCCCTCGGTTTATCGGAGTGTGACCCTCCCCCTCCCTCGGTTTATCGGAGTGTGTCCCTCTCCCTCCCTCGGTTTATCGGAGTGTGTCCCTCTCCCTCCCTCGGTTTATCGGAGTGTGTCCCTCTCCCTCCCTCGGTTTATCGGAGTGTGTCCCTCTCCCTCCCTCTCCCTCCCTCGGTTTATCGGAGTGTGACCCTCCCCCTCCCTCGGTTTATCGGAGTGTGTCCCTCTCCCTCCCTCGGTTTATCGGAGTGTGACCCTCCCCCTCCCTCGGTTTATCGGAGTGTGTCCCTCTCCCTCCCTCGGTTTATCGGAGTGTGTCCCTCTCCCTCCCTCGGTTTATCGGAGTGTGTCCCTCTCCCTCCCTCGGTTTATCGGAGTGTGTCCCTCTCCCTCCCTCGGTTTATCGGAGTGTGACCCTCTCCCTCCCTCAGTTTATCGGAGTGTGACCCTCTCCCTCCCTCGGTTTATCGGAGTGTGTCCCTCTCCCTCCCTCTCCCTCCCTCGGTTTATCGGAGTGTGACCCTCTCCCTCCCTCTCCCTCCCTCGGTTTATCGGAGTGTGTCCCTCTCCCTCCCTCTCCCTCCCTCGGTTTATCGGAGTGTGACCCTCTCCCTCCCTCTCCCTCCCTCGGTTTATAGGAGTGTGTCCCTCTCCCTCCCTCCGTTTATCGGAGTGTGTCCCTCTCCCTCCCTCTCCCTCCCTCGGTTTATCGGAGTGTGACCCTCTCCCTCCCTCGGTTTATCGGAGTGTGACACTCTCCCTCCCTCTCCCTCCCTCGGTTTATCGGAGTGTGTCCCTCTCCCTCCCTCTCCCTCCCTCGGTTTATCGGAGTGTGACCCTCTCCCTCCCTCTCCCTCCCTCGGTTTATCGGAGTGTGTCCCTCTCCCTCCCTCTCCCTCCCTCGGTTTATCGGAGTGTGTCCCTCTCCCTCCCTCGGTTTATCGGAGTGTGTCCCTCTCCCTCCCTCGGTTTATCGGAGTGTGTCCCTCTCCCTCCCTCTCCCTCCCTCGGTTTATCGGAGTGTGTCCCTCTCCCTCCCTCTCCCTCCCTCGGTTTATCGGAGTGTGACCCTCTCCCTCCCTCGGTTTATCGGAGTGTGTCCCTCTCTCTCCCTCGGTTTATCGGAGTGTGTCCCTCTCCCTCCCTCGGTTTATCGGAGTGTGTCCCTCTCCCTCCCTCGGTTTATCGGAGTGTGTCCCTCTCCCTCCCTCGGTTTATCGGAGTGTGTCCCTCTCGCTCCCTCGGTTTATCCGAGTGTGTCCCTCTCCCTCCCTCTCCCTCCCTCGGTTTATCGGAGTGTGACCCTCTCCCTCCCTCGGTTTATCGGAGTGTGACCCTCTCCCTCCCTCTCCCTCCCTCGGTTTATCGGAGTGTGTCCCTCTCCCTCCCTCTCCCTCCCTCGGTTTATCGGAGTGTGTCCCTCTCCCTCCCTCTCCCTCCCTCGGTTTATCGGAGTGTGTCCCTCTCCCTCCCTCGGTTTATCGGAGTGTGACCCTCTCCCTCCCTCTCCCTCCCTCGGTTTATCGGAGTGTGTCCCTCTCCCTCCCTCTCCCTCCCTCGGTTTATCGGAGTGTGACCCTCTCCCTCCCTCGGTTTATCGGAGTGTGACCCTCTCCCTCCCTCTCCCTCCCTCGGTTTATCGGAGTGTGTCCCTCTCCCTCCCTCTCCCTCCCTCGGTTTATCGGAGTGTGTCCCTCTCCCTCCCTCTCCCTCCCTCGGTTTATCGGAGTGTGTCCCTCTCCCTCCCTCTCCTCCCTCGGTTTATCGGAGTGTGACCCTCTCCCTCCCTCGGTTTATCGGAGTGTGACCCTCTCCCTCCCTCGGTTTATCGGAGTGTGTCCCTCTTCCTCCCTCGGTTTATCGGAGTGTGTCCCTCTCCCTCCCTCGGTTTATCGGAGTGTGTCCCTCTCCCTCCCTCTCCCTCCCTCGGTTTATCAGAGTGTGACCCTCTCCCTCCCTCGGTTTATCGGAGTGTGTCCCTCTCCCTCTCTCGGTTTATCGGAGTCTGTCCCTCTCCCTCCCTCGGTTTATCGGAGTGTGTCCCTCTCCCTCCCTCGGTTTATCGGAGTGTGTCCCTCTCCCTCCCTCGGTTTATCGGAGTGTGACCCTCTCCCTCCCTCTCCCTCCCTCGGTTTATCGGAGTGTGTCCCTCTCCCTCCCTCGGTTTATCGGAGTGTGTCCCTCTCCCTCCCTCTCCCTCCCTCGGTTTATCGGAGTGTGTCCCTCTCCCTCCCTCGGTTTATCGGAGGGTGTTCCTCTCCCTCCCTCTCCCTCCCTCGGTTTATCGGAGTGTGTCCCTCTCCCTCCCTCTCCCTCCCTCGGTTTATCGGAGTGTGTCCCTCTCCCTCCCTCGGTTTATTGGAGTGTGACCCTCTCCCTCCCTCGGTTTATCGGAGTGTGTCCCTCTCCCTCCCTCGGTTTATCGGAGTGTGACCCTCTCCCTCCCTCGGTTTATCGGAGGGTGTCCCTCTCCCTCCCTCTCCCTCCCTCGGTTTATCGGAGTGTGTCCCTCTCCCTCCCTCTCCCTCCCTCGGTTTATCGGAGTGTGTCCCTCTCCCTCCCTCTCCCTCCCTCGGTTTATCGGAGTGTGACCCTCTCCCTCCCTCGGTTTATCGGAGTGTGTCCCTCTCCCTCCCTCTCCCTCCCTCGGTTTATCGGAGTGTGACCCTCTCCCTCCCTCGGTTTATCGGAGTGTGACCCTCTCCCTCCCTCTCCCTCCCTCGGTTTATCGGAGTGTGACCCTCTCCCTCCCTCGGTTTATCGGAGTGTGTCCCTCTCCCTCCCTCTCCCTCCCTCGGTTTATCGGAGTGTGTCCCTCTCCCTCCCTCTCCCTCCCTCGGTTTATCGGAGTGTGACCCTCTCCCTCCCTCGGTTTATCGGAGTGTGTCCCTCTCCCTCCCTCGGTTTATCGGAGTGTGTCCCTCTCCCTCCCTCTCCCTCCCTCGGTTTATCGGAGTGTGACCCTCTCCCTCCCTCTCCCTCCCTCGGTTTATCGGAGTGTGACCCTCTCCCTCCCTCGGTTTATCGGAGTGTGTCCCTCTCCCTCCCTCTCCCTCCCTCGGTTTATCGGAGTGTGTCCCTCTCCCTCCCTCGGTTTATCGGAGTGTGTCCCTCTCCCTCCCTCGGTTTATCGGAGTGTGTCCCTCTCCCTCCCTCGGTTTATCGGAGTGTGTCCCTCTCCCTCCCTCTCCCTCCCTCGGTTTATCGGAGTGTGTCCCTCTCCCTCCCTCTCCCTCCCTCGGTTTATCGGAGTGTGTCCCTCTCCCTCCCTCTCCCTCCCTCAGTTTATCGGAGTGTGACCCTCTCCCTCCCTCGGTTTATCGGAGTGTGTCCCTCTCCCTCCCTCTCCCTCCCTCGGTTTATCGGAGTGTGTCCCTCTCCCTCCCTCTCCCTCCCTCGGTTTATCGGAGTGTGTCCCTCTCCCTCCCTCGGTTTATCGGAGTGTGTCCCTCTCCCTCCCTCGGTTTATCGGAGTGTGTCCCTCTCCCTCCCTCTCCCTCCCTCGGTTTATCGGAGTGTGTCCCTCTCCCTCCCTCTCCCTCCCTCGGTTTATCGGAGTGTGTCCCTCTCCCTCCCTCGGTTTATCGGAGTGTGTCCCTCTCCCTCCCTCGGTTTATCGGAGTGTGACCCTCTCCCTCCCTCTCCCTCCCTCGGTTTATCGGAGTGTGTCCCTCTCCCTCCCTCGGTTTATCGGAGTGTGTCCCTCTCCCTCCCTCGGTTTATCGGAGTGTGTCCCTCTCCCTCCCTCGGTTTATCGGAGTGTGTCCCTCTCCCTCCCTCTCCCTCCCTCGGTTTATCGGAGTGTGTCCCTCTCCCTCCCTCTCCCTCCCTCGGTTTATCGGAGTGTGTCCCTCTCCCTCCCTCTCCCTCCCTCGGTTTATCGGAGTGTGTCCCTCTCCCTCCCTCGGTTTATCGGAGTGTGTCCCTCTCCCTCCCTCCGTTTATCGGAGTGTGTCCCTCTCCCTCCCTCGGTTTATCGGAGTGTGACCCTCTCCCTCCCTCTCCCTCCCTCGGTTTATCGGAGTGTGACCCTCTCCCTCCCTCTTCCTCCCTCGGTTTATCGGAGTGTGTCCCTCTCCCTCCCTCGGTTTATCGGAGTGTGACCCTCTCCCTCCCTCGGTTTATCGGAGTGTGACCCTCTCCCTCCCTCTCCCTCCCTCGGTTTATCGGAGTGTGTCCCTCTCCCTCCCTCGGTTTATCGGAGTGTGACCCTCTCCCTCCCTCGGTTTATCGGAGTGTGACCCTCTCCCTCCCTCGTTTATCGGAGTGTGACCCTCTCCCTCCCTCGGTTTATCGGAGTGTGTCCCTCTCCCTCCCTCGGTTTATCGGAGTGTGTCCCTCTCCCTCCCTCGGTTTATCGGAGTGTGACCCTCTCCCTCCCTCGGTTTATAGGAGTGTGACCCTCTCCCTCCCTCGGTTTATCGGAGTGTGACCCTCTCCCTCCCTCTCCCTCCCTCGGTTTATCGGAGTGTGTCCCTCTCCCTCCCTCGGTTTATCGGAGTGTGACCCTCTCCCTCCCTCTCCCTCCCTCGGTTTATCGGAGTGTGTCCCTCTCCCTCCCTCGGTTTATCGGAGTGTGACCCTCTCCCTCCCTCTCCCTCCCTCGGTTTATCGGAGTGTGACCCTCTCCCTCCCTCGGTTTATCGGAGTGTGTCCCTCTCCCTCCCTCGGTTTATCGGAGTGTGACCCTCTCCCTCCCTCTCCCTCCCTCGGTTTATCGGAGTGTGACCCTCTCCCTCCCTCTCCCTCCCTCGGTTTATCGGAGTGTGTCCCTCTCCCTCCCTCGGTTTATCGGAGTGTGTCCCTCTCCCTCCCTCGGTTTATCGGAGTGTGACCCTCTCCCTCCCTCTCCCTCCCTCGGTTTATCGGAGTGTGTCCCTCTCCCTCCCTCGGTTTATCGGAGTGTGACCCTCTCCCTCCCTCGGTTTATCGGAGTGTGACCCTCTCCCTCCCTCGGTTTATCGGAGTGTGACCCTCTCCCTCCCTCTCCCTCCCTCGGTTTATCGGAGTGTGACCCTCTCCCTCCCTCGGTTTATCGGAGTGTGACCCTCTCCCTCCCTCGGTTTATCGGAGTATGTCCCTCTCCCTCCCTCTCCCTCCCTCGGTTTATCGGAGTGTGTCCCTCTCCCTCCCTCTCCCTCCCTCGGTTTATCGGAGTGTGTCCCTCTCCCTCCCTCGGTTTATCGGAGTGTGACCCTCTCCCTCCCTCTCCTTCCCTCGGTTTATCGGAGTGTGTCCCTCTCCCTCCCTCGGTTTATCGGAGTGTGTCCCTCTCCCTCCCTCGGTTTATCGGAGTGTGACCCTCTCCCTCCCTCGGTTTATCGGAGTGTGACCCTCTCCCTCCCTCGGTTTATCGGAGTGTGTCCCTCTCCCTCCCTCGGTTTATCGGAGTGTGACCCTCTCCCTCCCTCGGTTTATCGGAGTGTGACCCTCTCCCTCCCTCGGTTTATCGGAGTGTGTCCCTCTCCCTCCCTCTCCCTCCCTCGGTTTATCGGAGTGTGTCCCTCTCCCTCCCTCGGTTTATCGGAGTGTGACCCTCTCCCTCCCTCGGTTTATCGGAGTGTGTCCCTCTCCCTCCCTCTCCCTCCCTCGGTTTATCGGAGTGTGTCCCTCTCCCTCCCTCGGTTTATCGGAGTGTGACCCTCTCCCTCCCTCGGTTTATCGGAGTGTGACCCTCTCCCTCCCTCGGTTTATCGGAGTGTGACCCTCTCCCTCCCTCGGTTTATCGGAGTGTGACCCTCTCCCTCCCTCTCCCTCCCTCGGTTTATCGGAGTGTGACCCTCTCCCTCCCTCGGTTTATCGGAGTGTGTCCCTCTCCCTCCCTCTCCCTCCCTCGGTTTATCGGAGTGTGTCCCTCTCCCTCCCTCGGTTTATCGGAGTGTGACCCTCTCCCTCCCTCGGTTTATCGGAGTGTGACCCTCTCCCTCCCTCGGTTTATCGGAGTGTGACCCTCTCCCTCCCTCTCCCTCCCTCGGTTTATCGGAGTGTGACCCTCTCCCTCCCTCGGTTTATCGGAGTGTGACCCTCTCCCTCCCTCGGTTTATCGGAGTGTGTCCCTCTCCCTCCCTCTCCCTCCCTCGGTTTATCGGAGTGTGACCCTCTCCCTCCCTCGGTTTATCGGAGTGTGACCCTCTCCCTCCCTCTCCCTCCCTCGGTTTATCGGAGTGTGACCCTCTCCCTCCCTCTCCCTCCCTCGGTTTATCGGAGTGTGTCCCTCTCCCTCCCTCTCCCTCCCTCGGTTTATCGGAGTGTGTCCCTCTCCCTCCCTCTCCCTCCCTCGGTTTATCGGAGTGTGACCCTCTCCCTCCCTCGGTTTATCGGAGTGTGTCCCTCTCCCTCCCTCTCCCTCCCTCGGTTTATTGGAGTGTGACCCTCTCCCTCCCTCGGTTTATCGGAGTGTGTCCCTCTCCCTCCCTCTCCCTCCCTCGGTTTATCGAAGTGTGACCCTCTCCCTCCCTCGGTTTATCGGAGTGTGTCCCTCTCCCTCCCTCGGTTTATCGGAGTGTGTCCCTCTCGCTCCCTCGGTTTATCTGAGTGTGACCCTCTCCCTCCCTCGGTTTATCGGAGTGTGTCCCTCTCCCTCCCTCGGTTTATCGGAGTGTGTCCCTCTCCCTCCCTCTCCCTCCCTCGGTTTATCGGAGTGTGTCCCTCTCCCTCCCTCGGTTTATCGGAGTGTGTCCCTCTCCCTCCCTCTCCCTCCCTCGGTTTATCGGAGTGTGTCCCTCTCCCTCCCTCGGTTTATCGGAGTGTGTCACTCTCGCTCCCTCGGTTTATCGGAGTGTGTCCCTCTCCCTCCCTCGGTTTATCGGAGTGTGTCCCTCTCGCTCCCTCGGTTTATCGGAGTGTGTCCCTCTCCCTCCCTCGGTTTATCGGAGTGTGTCCCTCTCCCTCCCTCTCCCTCCCTCGGTTTATCGGAGTGTGTCCCTCTCCCTCCCTCTCCCTCCCTCGGTTTATCGGAGTGTGTCCCTCTCCCTCCCTCTCCCTCCCTCGGTTTATCGGAGTGTGACCCTCTCCCTCCCTCGGTTTATCGGAGTGTGACCCTCTCCCTCCCTCGGTTTATCCGAGTGTGACCCTCTCCCTCCCTCGGTTTATCGGAGTGTGTCCCTCTCCCTCCCTCTCCCTCCCTCGGTTTATCGGAGTGTGACCCTCTCCCTCCCTCGGTTTATCGGAGTGTGACCCTCTCCCTCCCTCTCCCTCCCTCGGTTTATCGGAGTGTGACCCTCTCCCTCCCTCTCCCTCCCTCGGTTTATCGGAGTGTGTCCCTCTCCCTCCCTCTCCCTCCCTCGGTTTATCGGAGTGTGACCCTCTCCCTCCCTCGGTTTATCGGAGTGTGTCCCTCTCCCTCCCTCGGTTTATCGGAGTGTGACCCTCTCCCTCCCTCGGTTTATCGGAGTGTGACCCTCTCCCTCCCTCTCCCTCCCTCGGTTTATCGGAGTGTGACCCTCTCCCTCCCTCGGTTTATCGGAGTGTGTCCCTCTCCCTCCCTCTCCCTCCCTCGGTTTATCGGAGTGTGTCCCTCTCCCTCCCTCGGTTTATCGGAGTGTGTCCCTCTCCCTCCCTCGGTTTATCGGAGTGTGACCCTCTCCCTCCCTCGGTTTATTGGAGTGTGTCCCTCTCCCTCCCTCGGTTTATCGGAGTGTGACCCTCTCCCTCCCTCGGTTTATCGGAGTGTGACCCTCTCCCTCCCTCGGTTTATCGGAGTTTGTCCCTCTCCCTCCCTCTCCCTCCCTCGGTTTATCGGAGTGTGTCCCTCTCCCTCCCTCTCCCTCCCTCGGTTTATCGGAGTGTGTCCCTCTCCCTCCCTCTCCCACCCTCGGTTTATCGGAGTGTGTCCCTCTCCCTCCCTCGGTTTATCGGAGTGTGTCCCTCTCCCTCACTCTCCCTCCCTCGGTTTATCGGAGTGTGTCCCTCTCCCTCACTCTCCCTCCCTCGGTTTATCGGAGTGTGTCCCTCTCCCTCCCTCTCCCACCCTCGGTTTATCGGAGTGTGTCCCTCTCCCTCACTCTCCCTCCCTCGGTTTATCGGCGTGTGTCCCTCTCCCTCCCTCGGTTTATCGGAGTGTGTCCCTCTCCCTCACTCTCCCTCCCTCGGTTTATCGGCGTGTGTCCCTCTCCCTCCCTCGGTTTATCGGAGTGTGTCCCTCTCCCTCACTCTCCCTCCCTCGGTTTATCGGAGTTTGTCCCTCTCCCTCCCTCTCCCTCCCTCGGTTTATCGGAGTGTGTCCCTCTCCCTCCCTCGGTTTATCGGAGTGTGTCCCTCTCCCTCCCTCTCCCTCCCTCGGTTTATCGGAGTGTGTCCCTCTCCCTCCCTCGGTTTATCGGAGTGTGTCCCTCTCCCTCCCTCGGTTTATCGGAGTGTGACCCTCTCCCTCCCTCGGTTTATCGGAGTGTGTCCCTCTCCCTCCCTCGGTTTATCGGAGTGTGTCCCTCTCCCTCCCTCGGTTTATCGGAGTGTGTCCCTCTCCCTCCCTCGGTTTATCGGAGTGTGAACCTCTCCCTCCCTCGGTTTTTCGGAGTGTGACCCTCTCCCTCCCTCTCCCTCCCTCGGTTTATCGGAGTGTGTCCCTCTCCCTCCCTCGGTTTATCGGAGTGTGTCCCTCTCCCTCCCTCGGTTTTTCGGAGTGTGTCCCTCTCCCTCCCTTTCCCTCCCTCGGTTTATCGGAGTGTGTCCCTCTCCCTCCCTCTCCCTCCCTCGGTTTATCGGAGTGTGACCCTCTCCCTCCCTCGGTTTATCTGAGTGTGTCCCTCTCCCTCCCTCGGTTTATCGGAGTGTGTCCCTCTCCCTCCCTCGGTTTATCGGAGTGTGTCCCTCTCCCTCCCTCGGTTTATCGGAGTGTGACCCTCTCCCTCCCTCTCCCTCCCTCCGTTTATCGGAGTGTGACCCTCTCCCTCCCTCTCCCTCCCTCGGTTTATCGGAGTGTGTCCCTCTCCCTCCCTCTCCCTCCCTCGGTTTATCGGAGTGTGTCCCTCTCCCTCCCTCGGTTTATCGGAGTGTGTCCCTCTCCCTCCCTCTCCCTCCCTCGGTTTATCGGAGTGTGACCCTCTCCCTCCCTCGGTTTATCGGAGTGTGACCCTCTCCGTCCCTCGGTTTATCGGAGTGTGTCCCTCTCCCTCCCTCTCCCTCCCTCGGTTTATCGGAGTGTGTCCCTCTCCCTCCCTCTCCCTCCCTCGGTTTATCGGAGTGTGTCCCTCTCCCTCCCTCGGTTTATCGAAGTGTGTCCCTCTCCCTCCCTCGGTTTTTTCGGAGTGTGTCCCTCTCCCTCCCTCTCCCTCCCTCGGTTTATCGGAGTGTGACCCTCTCCCTCCCTCGGTTTATCGGAGTGTGTCCCTCTCCCTCCCTCGGTTTATCGAAGTGTGTCCCTCTCCCTCCCTCGGTTTTGTCGGAGTGTGTCCCTCTCCCTCCCTCTCCCTCCCTCGGTTTATCGGAGTGTGACCCTCTCCCTCCCTCGGTTTATCGGAGCGTGACCCTCTCCCTCCCTCGGTTTATCGGAGTGTGTCCCTCTCCCTCCCTCGGTTTATCGGAGTGTGTCCCTCTCCCTCCCTCTCCCTCCCTCGGTTTATTGGAGTGTGACCCTCTCCCTCCCTCGGTTTATCGGAGTGTGTCCCTCTCCCTCCCTCCCCCTCCCTCGGTTTATCGGAGTGTGTCCCTCTCCCTCCCTCGGTTTATCGGAGTGTGTCCCTCTCCCTCACTCTCCCTCCCTCGGTTTATCGGAGTGTGTCCCTCTCCCTCCCTCTCCCTCCCTCGGTTTATCGGAGTGTGTCCCTCTCCCTCCCTCGGTTTTTTCGGAGTGTGTCCCTCGCCCTCCCTCGGTTTATTGGAGTGTGTCCCTCTCCCTCCCTCGGTTTATCGGAGTGTGTCCCTCTCCCTCCCTCGGTTTATCGGAGTGTGTCCCTCTCCCTCCCTCGGTTTATCGGAGTGTGTCCCTCTCCCTCCCTCGGTTTATCGGAGTGTGACCCTCTCCCTCCCTCGGTTTATCGGAGTGTGACCCTCTCCCTCCCTCGGTTTATCGGAGTGTGTCCCTCTCCCTCCCTCTCCCTCCCTCGGTTTATCGGAGTGTGACCCTCTCCCTCCCTCGGTTTATCGGAGTGTGTCCCTCTCCCTCCCTCGGTTTATCGGAGTGTGTCCCTCTCGCTCCCTCGGTTTATCTGAGTGTGACCCTCTCCCTCACTCGGTTTATCGGAGTGTGTCCCTCTCCCTCCCTCTCCCTCCCTCGGTTTATCGGAGTGTGTCCCTCTCCCTCCCTCTCCCTCCCTCGGTTTATCGGAGTGTGTCCCTCTCCCTCCCTCGGTTTATCGGAGTGTGTCACTCTCGCTCCCTCGGTTTATCGGAGTGTGTCCCTCTCCCTCCCTCGGTTTATCGGAGTGTGTCCCTCTCGCTCCCTCGGTTTATCGGAGTGTGTCCCTCTCCCTCCCTCGGTTTATCGGAGTGTGTCCCTCTCGCTCCCTCGGTTTATCGGAGTGTGTCCCTCTCCCTCCCTCGGTTTATCGGAGTGTGACCCTCTCCCTCCCTCGGTTTATCGGAGTGTGACCCTCTCCCTCCCTCTCCCTCCCTCGGTTTATCGGAGTGTGTCCCTCTCCCTCCCTCTCCCTCCCTCGGTTTATCGGAGTGTGTCCCTCTCCCTCCCTCTCCCTCCCTCGGTTTATCGGAGTGTGACCCTCTCCGTCCCTCGGTTTATCGGAGTGTGTCCCTCTCCCTCCCTCTCCGTCCCTCGGTTTATCGGAGTGTGTCCCTCTCCCTCCCTCTCCCTCCCTCGGTTTATCGGAGTGTGTCCCTCTCCCTCCCTCTCCCTCCCTCGGTTTATCGGAGTGTGTCCCTCTACCTCCCTCTCCCTCCCTCGGTTTATCGGAGTGTGTCCCTCTCCCTCCCTCGGTTTATCGGAGTGTGACCCTCTCCCTCCCTCTCCCTCCCTCGGTTTATCGGAGTGTGTCCCTCTCCCTCCCTCGGTTTATCGGAGTGTGACCCTCTCCCTCCCTCGGTTTATCGGAGTGTGTCCCTCTCCCTCCCTCGGTTTATCGGAGTGTGTCCCTCTCCCTCCCTCGGTTTATCGGAGTGTGACCCTCTCCCTCCCTCTCCCTCCCTCGGTTTATCGGAGTGTGTCCCTCTCCCTCCCTCGGTTTATCGGAGTGTGTCCCTCTCCCTCCCTCTCCCTCCCTCGGTTTATCAGAGTGTGACCCTCTCCCTCCCTCGGTTTATCGGAGTGTGTCCCTCTCCCTCCCTCTCCCTCCCTCGGTTTATCGGAGTGTGTCCCTCTCCCTCCCTCGGTTTATCGGAGTGTGTCCCTCTCCCTCCCTCGGTTTATCGGAGTGTGTCCCTCTCCCTCCCTCTCCCTCCCTCGGTTTATCGGAGTGTGTCCCTCTCCCTCCCTCTCCCTCCCTCGGTTTATCGGAGTGTGACCCTCTCCCTCCCTCGGTTTATCGGAGTGTGTCCCTCTCCCTCCCTCGGTTTATCGGAGTGTGTCCCTCTCCCTCCCTCTCCCTCCCTCAGTTTATCGGAGTGTGTCCCTCCCTCCCTCGGTTTATCGGAGTGTGTCCCTCTCCCTCCCTCTCCCTCCCTCGGTTTATCGGAGTGTGACCCTCTCCCTCCCTCGGTTTATCGGAGTGTGACCCTCTCCCTCCCTCTCCCTCCCTCGGTTTATCGGAGTGTGTCCCTCTCCCTCCCTCGGTTTATCGGAGTGTGTCCCTCTCCCTCCCTCGGTTTATCGGAGTGTGTCCCTCTCCCTCCCTCTCCCTCCCTCAGTTTATCGGAGTGTGTCCCTCCCTCCCTCGGTTTATCGGAGTGTGTCCCTCTCCCTCCCTCTCCCTCCCTCGGTTTATCGGAGTGTGACCCTCTCCCTCCCTCGGTTTATCGGAGTGTGTCCCTCTCCCTCCCTCGGTTTATCGGAGTGTGTCCCTCTCCCTCCCTCTCCCTCCCTCGGTTTATCGGAGTGTGTCCCTCCCTCCCTCGGTTTATCGGAGTGTGTCCCTCTCCCTCCCTCTCCCTCCCTCGGTTTATCGGAGTGTGTCCCTCTCCCTCCCTCGGTTTATCGGAGTGTGTCCCTCTCCCTCCCTCTCCCTCCCTCGGTTTATCGGAGTGTGTCCCTCCCTCCCTCGGTTTATCGGAGTGTGTCCCTCTCCCTCCCTCTCCCTCCCTCGGTTTATCGGAGTGTGTCCCTCTCCCTCCCTCTCCCTCCCTCGGTTTATCGGAGTGTGTCCCTCTCCCTCCCTCGGTTTATCGGAGTGTGTCCCTCTCCCTCCCTCGGTTTATCGGAGTGTGTCCCTCTCCCTCCCTCTCCCTCCCTCGGTTTATCGGAGTGTGACCCTCTCCCTCCCTCTCCCTCCCTCGGTTTATCGGAGTGTGTCCCTCTCCCTCCCTCGGTTTATCGGAGTGTGTCCCTCTCCCTCCCTCGGTTTATCGGAGTGCGACCCTCTCCCTCCCTCTCCCTCCCTCGGTTTATCGGAGTGTGACCCTCTCCCTCCCTCGGTTTATCGGAGTGTGTCCCTCTCCCTCCCTCTCCCTCCCTCGGTTTATCGGAGTGTGTCCCTCTCCCTCCCTCTCCCTCCCTCGGTTTATCGGAGTGTGACCCTCTCCCTCCCTCGGTTTATCGGAGTGTGACCCTCTCCCTCCCTCGGTTTATCGGAGTGTGTCCCTCTCCCTCCCTCTCCCTCCCTCGGTTTATCGGAGTGTGACCCTCTCCCTCCCTCGGTTTATCGGAGTGTGTCCCTCTCCCTCCCTCTCCCTCCCTCGGTTTATCGGAGTGTGTCCCTCTCCCTCCCTCGGTTTATCGGAGTGTGTCCCTCTCCCTCCCTCTCCCTCCCTCGGTTTATCGGAGTGTGTCCCTCTCCCTCCCTCTCCCTCCCTCGGTTTATCGGAGTGTGACCCTCTCCCTCCCTCTCCCTCCCTCGGTTTATCGGAGTGTGACCCTCTCCCTCCCTCGGTTTATCGGAGTGTGTCCCTCTCCCTCCTTCGGTTTATCGGAGTGTGTCCCTCTCCCTCCCTCTCCCTCCCTCGGTTTATCGGAGTGTGTCCCTCTCCCTCCCTCGGTTTATCGGAGTGTGTCCCTCTCCCTCCCTCGGTTTATCGGAGTGTGTCCCTCTCCCTCCCTCTCCCTCCCTCGGTTTATCGGAGTGTGTCCCTCTCCCTCCCTCTCCCTCCCTCGGTTTATCGGAGTGTGTCCCTCTCCCTCCCTCGGTTTATCGGAGTGTGTCCCTCTCCCTCCCTCGGTTTATCGGAGTGTGTCCCTCTCCCTCCCTCGGTTTATCGGAGTGTGTCCCTCTCCCTCCCTCGGTTTATCGGAGTGTGACCCTCTCCCTCCCTCGGTTTATCGGAGGGTGACCCTCTCCCTCCCTCTCCCTCCCTCGGTTTAACGGAGTGTGACCCTCTCCCTCCCTCGGTTTATCGGAGTGTGACCCTCTCCCTCCCTCGGTTTATCGGAGTGTGACCCTCTCCCTCCCTCTCCCTCCCTCGGTTTATCGGAGTGTGACCCTCTCCCTCCCTCTCCCTCCCTCGGTTTATCGGAGTGTGACCCTCTCCCTCCCTCGGTTTATCGGAGTGTGACCCTCTCCCTCCCTCTCCCTCCCTCGGTTTATCGGAGTGTGTCCCTCTCCCTCCCTCGGTTTATCGGAGTGTGTCCCTCTCCCTCCCTCGGTTTATCGGAGTGTGTCCCTCTCCCTCCCTCGGTTTATCGGAGTGTGTCCCTCTCCCTCCCTCCCCCTCCCTCGGTTTATCGGAGTGTGACCCTCTCCCTCCCTCGGTTTATCGGAGTGTGACCCTCTCCCTCCCTCTCCCTCCCTCGGTTTATCGGAGTGTGTCCCTTTCCGTCCCTCGGTTTATCGGAGTGTGACCCTCTCCCTCCCTCGGTTTATCGGAGTGTGTCCCTCTCCCTCCCTCTCCCTCCCTCGGTTTATCGGAGTGTGTCCCTCTCCCTCCCTCGGTTTATCGGAGTGTGTCCCTCTCCCTCCCTCGGTTTATCGGAGTGTGACCCTCTCCCTCCCTCGGTTTATCGGAGTGTGTCCCTCTCCCTCCCTCTCCCTCCCTCGGTTTATCGGAGTGTGTCCCTCTCCCTCCCTCTCCCTCCCTCGGTTTATCGGAGTGTGACCCTCTCCCTCCCTCTCCCTCCCTCGGTTTATCGGAGTGTGACCCTCTCCCTCCCTCTCCCTCCCTCGGTTTATCGGAGTGTGTCCCTTTCCGTCCCTCGGTTTATCGGAGTGTGACCCTCTCCCTCCCTCGGTTTATCGGAGTGTGTCCCTCTCCCTCCCTCGGTTTATCGGAGTGTGTCCCTCTCCCTCCCTCGGTTTATCGGAGTGTGTCCCTCTCCCTCCCTCTCCCTCCCTCGGTTTATCGGAGTGTGTCCCTCTCCCTCCCTCGGTTTATCGGAGTGTGACCCTCTCCCTCCCTCTCCCTCCCTCGGTTTATCGGAGTGTGACCCTCTCCCTCCCTCGGTTTATCGGAGTGTGACCCTCTCCCTCCCTCTCCCTCCCTCGGTTTATCGGAGTGTGTCCCTCTCCCTCCCTCGGTTTATCGGAGTGTGACCCTCTCCCTCCCTCGGTTTATCGGAGTGTGTCCCTCTCCCTCCCTCGGTTTATCGGAGTGTGACCCTCTCCCTCCCTCGGTTTATCGGAGTGTGTCCCTCTCCCTCCCTCTCCCTCCCTCGGTTTATCGGAGTGTGTCCCTCTCCCTCCCTCTCCCTCCCTCGGTTTATCGGAGTGTGACCCTCTCCCTCCCTCTCCCTCCCTCGGTTTATCGGAGTGTGACCCTCTCCCTCCCTCTCCCTCCCTCGGTTTATCGGAGTGTGTCCCTTTCCGTCCCTCGGTTTATCGGAGTGTGACCCTCTCCCTCCCTCGGTTTATCGGAGTGTGTCCCTCTCCCTCCCTCGGTTTATCGGAGTGTGTCCCTCTCCCTCCCTCGGTTTATCGGAGTGTGTCCCTCTCCCTCCCTCTCCCTCCCTCGGTTTATCGGAGTGTGTCCCTCTCCCTCCCTCGGTTTATCGGAGTGTGACCCTCTCCCTCCCTCTCCCTCCCTCGGTTTATCGGAGTGTGACCCTCTCCCTCCCTCTCCCTCCCTCGGTTTATCGGAGTGTGTCCCTCTCCCTCCCTCGGTTTATCGGAGTGTGACCCTCTCCCTCCCTCTCCCTCCCTCGGTTTATCGGAGTGTGTCCCTCTCCCTCCCTCGGTTTATCGGAGTGTGACCCTCTCCCTCCCTCTCCCTCCCTCGGTTTATCGGAGTGTGACCCTCTCCCTCCCTCGGTTTATCGGAGTGTGTCCCTCTCCCTCCCTCGGTTTATCGTAGTGTGACCCTCTCCCTCCCTCTCCCTCCCTCGGTTTATCGGAGTGTGTCCCTCTCCCTCCCTCGGTTTATCGGAGTGTGACCCTCTCCCTCCCTCTCCCTCCCTCGGTTTATCGGAGTGTGTCCCTCTCCCTCCCTCGGTTTATCGGAGTGTGACCCTCTCCCTCCCTCGGTTTATCGGAGTGTGACCCTCTCCCTCCCTCTCCCTCCCTCGGTTTATCGGAGTGTGTCCCTCTCCCTCCCTCGGTTTATCGGAGTGTGACCCTCTCCCTCCCTCTCCCGCCCTCGGTTTATCGGAGTGTGTCCCTCTCCCTCCCTCGGTTTATCGGAGTGTGTCCCTCTCCCCCCCTCGGTTTATCGGAGTGTGTCCCTCTCCCTCCCTCGGTTTATCGGAGTGTGTCCCTCTCCCTCCCTCTCCCTCCCTCGGTTTATCGGAGTGTGTCCCTCTCCCTCCCTCGGTTTATCGGAGTGTGACCCTCTCCCTCCCTCGGTTTATCGGAGTGTGTCCCTCTCCCTCCCTCTCCCTCCCTCGGTTTATCGGAGTGTGTCCCTCTCCCTCCCTCTCCCTCCCTCTCCCTCCCTCAGTTTATCGGAGTGTGACCCTCTCCCTCCCTCGGTTTATCGGAGTGTGTCCCTCTCCCTCCCTCTCCCTCCCTCGGTTTATCGGAGTGTGTCCCTCTCCCTCCCTCTCCCTCCCTCGGTTTATCGGAGTGTGTCCCTCTCCCTCCCTCTCCCTCCCTCAGTTTATCGGAGTGTGTCCCTCTCCCTCCCTCGGTTTATCGGAGTGTGACCCTCTCCCTCCCTCGGTTTATCGGAGTGTGTCCCTCTCCCTCCCTCTCCCTCCCTCGGTTTATCGGAGTGTGACCCTCTCCCCCCCTCGGTTTATCGGAGTGTGTCCCTCTCCCTCCCTCTCCCACCCTCGGTTTATCGGAGTGTGTCCCTCTCCCTCCCTCTCCCTCCCTCGGTTTATCGGAGTGTGTCCCTCTCCCTCCCTCTCCCTCCCTCCGTTTATCGGAGTGTGTCCCTCTCCCTCCCTCTCCCTCCCTCGGTTTATCGGAGTGTGACCCTCTCCCTCCCTCGGTTTATCGGAGTGTGTCCCTCTCCCTCCCTCTCCCTCCCTCGGTTTATCGGAGTGTGTCCCTCTCCCTCCCTCGGTTTATCGGAGTGTGTCCCTCTCCCTCCCTCTCCCTCCCTCGGTTTATCGGAGTGTGACCCTCTCCCTCCCTCGGTTTATCGGAGTGTGACCCTCTCCCTCCCTCGGTTTATCGGAGTGTGACCCTCCCCCTCCCTCGGTTTATCGGAGTGTGACCCTCTCCCTCCCTCTCCCTCCCTCGGTTTATCGGAGTGTGTCCCTCTCCCTCCCTCTCCCTCCCTCGGTTTATCGGAGTGTGACCCTCTCCCTCCCTCGGTTTATCGGAGTGTGACCCTCTCCCTCCCTCGGTTTATCGGAGTGTGTCCCTCTCCCTCCCTCTCCCTCCCTCGGTTTATCGGAGTGTGTCCCTCTCCCTCCCTCGGTTTATCGGAGTGTGACCCTCTCCCTCCCTCGGTTTATCGGAGTGTGTCCCTCTCCTTCCCTCTCCCTCCCTCGGTTTATCGGAGTGTGTCCCTCTCCTTCCCTCTCCCTCCCTCGGTTTATCGGAGTGTGACCCTCTCCCTCCCTCGGTTTATCGGAGTGTGTCCCTCTCCCTCCCTCTCCCTCCCTCGGTTTATCGGAGTGTGTCCCTCTCCCTCCCTCGGTTTATCGGAGTGTGTCCCTCTCCCTCCCTCGGTTTATCGGAGTGTGTCCCTATCCCTCCCTCGGTTTATCGGAGTGTGACCCTCCCCCTCCCTCGGTTTATCGGAGTGTGACCCTCTCCCTCACTCTCCCTCCCTCGGTTTATCGGAGTGTGTCCCTCTCCCTCCCTCTCCCTCCCTCGGTTTATCCGAGTGTGACCCTCTCCCTCCCTCGGTTTATCGGAGTGTGACCCTCTCCCTCCCTCGGTTTATCGGAGTGTGTCCCTCTCCCTCCCTCTCCCTCCCTCGGTTTATCGGAGTGTGTCCCTCTCCCTCCCTCGGTTTATCGGAGTGTGTCCCTCTCCCTCCCTCTCCCACCCTCGGTTTATCGGAGTGTGTCCCTCTCCCTCCCTCGGTTTATCGGAGTGTGACCCTCTCCCTCCCTCGGTTTATCGGAGTGTGTCCCTCTCCCTCCCTCGGTTTATCGGAGTGTGACCCTCTCCCTCCCTCGGTTTATCGGAGTGTGTCCCTCTCCCTCCCTCTCCCTCCCTCGGTTTATCGGAGTGTGTCCCTCTCCCTCCCTCGGTTTATCGGAGTGTGTCCCTCTCCCTCCCTCTCCCTCCCTCGGTTTATCGGAGTGTGTCCCTCTCCCTCCCTCGGTTTATCGGAGTGTGTCCCTCTCCCTCCCTCTCCCTCCCTCGGTTTATCGGAGTGTGACCCTCTCCCTCCCTCTCCCACCCTCGGTTTATCGGAGTGTGTCCCTCTCCCTCCCTCTCCCTCCCTCGGTTTATCGGAGTGTGTCCCTCTCCCTCCCTCTCCCTCCCTCGGTTTATCGGAGTGTGTCCCTCTCCCTCCCTCGGTTTATCGGAGTGTGTCCCTCTCCCTCCCTCGGTTTATCGGAGTGTGACCCTCTCCCTCCCTCGGTTTATCGGAGGGTGTCCCTCTCCCTCCCTCGGTTTATCGGAGTGTGTCCCTCTCCCTCCCTCTCCCTCCCTCGGTTTATCGGAGTGTGTCCCTCTCCCTCCCTCGGTTTATCGGAGTGTGTCCCTCTCCCTCCCTCTCCCTCCCTCGGTTTATCGGAGTGTGTCCCTCTCCCTCCCTCGGTTTATCGGAGTGTGACCCTCTCCCTCCCTCGGTTTATCGGAGTGTGTCCCTCTCCCTCCCTCGGTTTATCGGAGTGTGTCCCTCTCCCTCCCTCGGTTTATCGGAGTGTGTCCCTCTCCCTCCCTCTCCCTCCCTCGGTTTATCGGAGTGTGTCCCTCTCCCTCCCTCAGTTTATCGGAGTGTGACCCTCTCCCTCCCTCGGTTTATCGGAGTGTGTCCCTCTCCCTCCCTCTCCCTCCCTCGGTTTATCGGAGTGTGACCCTCTCCCTCCCTCGGTTTATCGGAGTGTGTCCCTCTACCTCCCTCGGTTTATCGGAATGTGTCCCTCTCCCTCCCTCCCCCTCCCTCGTTTTATCGGAGTGTGTCCCTCTCCCTCCCTCGGTTTATCGGAGTGTGTCCCTCTACCTCCCTCGGTTTATCGGAGTGTGTCCCTCTCCCTCCCTCTCCCTCCCTCGGTTTATCGGAGTGTGTCCCTCTCCCTCCCTCGGTTTATCGGAGGGTGTCCCTCTCCCTCCCTCGGTTTATCGGAGTGTGTCCCTCTCCCTCCCTCTCCCTCCCTCGGTTTATCGGAGTGTGTCCCTCTCCCTCCCTCTCCCTCCCTCGGTTTATCGGAGTGTGTCCCTCTCCCTCCCTCGGTTTATCGGAGTGTGACCCTCTCCCTCCCTCGGTTTATCGGAGTGTGTCCCTCTCCCTCCCTCGGTTTATCGGAGTGTGTCCCTCTCCCTCCCTCGGTTTATCGGAGTGTGTCCCTCTCCCTCCCTCTCCCTCCCTCGGTTTATCGGAGTGTGTCCCTCTCCCTCCCTCGGTTTATCGGAGTGTGTCCCTCTCCCTCCCTCTCCCTCCCTCGGTTTATCGGAGTGTGTCCCTCTACCTCCCTCGGTTTATCGGAGTGTGTCCCTCTCCCTCCCTCTCCCTCCCTCGGTTTATCGGAGTGTGTCCCTCTCCCTCCCTCGGTTTATCGGAGGGTGTCCCTCTCCCTCCCTCGGTTTATCGGAGTGTGTCCCTCTCCCTCCCTCTCCCTCCCTCGGTTTATCGGAGTGTGTCCCTCTCCCTCCCTCTCCCTCCCTCGGTTTATCGGAGTGTGTCCCTCTCCCTCCCTCGGTTTATCGGAGTGTGACCCTCTCCCTCCCTCGGTTTATCGGAGTGTGTCCCTCTCCCTCCCTCGGTTTATCGGAGTGTGTCCCTCTCCCTCCCTCGGTTTATCGGAGTGTGTCCCTCTCCCTCCCTCTCCCTCCCTCGGTTTATCGGAGTGTGTCCCTCTCCCTCCCTCGGTTTATCGGAGTGTGACCCTCTCCCTCCCTCGGTTTATCGGAGTGTGTCCCTCTCCCTCCCTCGGTTTTTTCGGAGTGTGCCCCTCGCCATCCCTCGGTTTATCGGAGTGTGACCCTCTCCCTCCCTCCCCCTCCCTCGGTTTATCGGAGTGTGACCCTCTCCCTCCCTCGGTTTATCGGAGTGTGTCCCTCTCCCTCCCTCGGTTTATCGGAGTGTGTCCCTCTCCCTCCCTCGGTTTATCGGAGTGTGACCCTCTCCCTCCCTCGGTTTATCGGAATGTGTCCCTCTCCCTCCCTCGGTTTTTTCGGAGTGTGCCCCTCGCCATCCCTCGGTTTATCGGAGTGTGTCCCTCTCCCTCCCTCGGTTTATCAGAGTGTGTCCCTCTCCCGCCCTCGGTTTATCGGAGTGTGACCCTCTCCCTCCCTCGGTTTATCGGAGTGTGTCCCTCTCCCTCCCTCGGTTTATCGGAGTGTGTCCCTCTCCCTCCCTCTCCCTCCCTCG
Source organism: Chiloscyllium punctatum (assembly GCF_047496795.1). Classification (NCBI taxonomy): domain Eukaryota; kingdom Metazoa; phylum Chordata; class Chondrichthyes; order Orectolobiformes; family Hemiscylliidae; genus Chiloscyllium; species Chiloscyllium punctatum. The sequence goes on from NC_092785.1 coordinate 16,444,111, forward strand.
GTTTATCGGAGTGTGTCCCTCTCCCTCCCTCTCCCTCCCTCGGTTTATCGGAGTGTGTCCCTCTCCCTCCCTCGGTTTATCGGAGTGTGTCCCTCTCCCTCCCTCTCCCTCCCTCGGTTTATCGGAGTGTGTCCCTCTCCCTCCCTCTCCCTCCCTCGGTTTATCGGAGTGTGTCCCTCTCCCGCCCTCGGTTTATCGGAGTGTGTCCCTCTCCCTCCCTCGGTTTTTTCGGAGTGTGTCCCTCTCCCTCCCTCGGTTTATCGGAGTGTGTCCCTCTCCCTCCCTCTCCCTCCCTCGGCTTATCGGAGTGTGTCCCTCTCCCTCCCTCGGTTTATCGGAGTGTGTCCCTCTCCCTCCCTCGGTTTATCGGAGTGTGTCCCTCTCCCTCCCTCGGTTTATCGGAGTGTGTCCCTCTCCCTCCCTCCGTTTATCGGAGTGTGTCCCTCTCCCTCCCTCTCCCTCCCTCGGTTTATCGGAGTGTGTCCCTCTCCCTCCCTCGGTTTATCGGAGTGTGTCCCTCTCCCTCCCTCGGTTTATCGGAGTGTGTCCCTCTCCCTCCCTCTCCCTCCCTCGGTTTATCGGAGTGTGTCCCTCTCCCTCCCTCGGTTTATCGGATTGTGTCCCTCTCCCTCCCTCCGTTTATCGGAGTGTGTCCCTCTCCCTCCCTCTCCCTCCCTCGGTTTATCTGAGTGTGTCCCTCTCCCTCCCTCGGTTTATCGGAGTGTGTCCCTCTCCCTCCCTCGGTTTTTCGGAGTGTGTCCCTCTCCCTCCCTCTCCCTCCCTCGGTTTATCGGAGTGTGTCCCTCTCCCTCCCTCTCCCTCCCTCGGTTTATCGGAGTGTGTCCCTCTCCCTCCCTCGGTTTATCGGAGTGTGTCCCTCTCCCTCCCTCGGTTTATCGGAGTGTGTCCCTCTCCCTCCCTCTCCCTCCCTCGGTTTATCGGAGTGTGTCCCTCTCCCTCCCTCTCCCTCCCTCGGTTTATCGGAGTGTGACCCTCTCCCTCCCTCTCCCTCCCTCGGTTTATCGGAGCGTGACCCTCTCCCTCCCTCGGTTTATCGGAGTGTGTCCCTCTCCCTCCCTCGGTTTATCGGAGTGTGTCCCTCTCCCTCCCTCTCCCTCCCTCGGTTTATCGGAGTGTGTCCCTCTCCCTCCCTCGGTTTATCGGAGTGTGTCCCTCTCCCTCCCTCGGTTTATCGGAGTGTGACCCTCTCCCTCCCTCGGTTTATCGGAGTGTGACCCTCTCCCTCCCTCTCCCTCCCTCGGTTTATCGGAGTGTGACCCTCTCCCTCCCTCGGTTTATCGGAGTGTGACCCTCTCCCTCCCTCTCCCTCCCTCAGTTTATCGGAGTGTGTCCCTCTCCCTCCCTCGGTTTATCGGAGTGTGACCTTCTCCCTCCCTCGGTTTATCGGAGTGTGTCCCTCTCCCTCCCTCTCCCTCCCTCGGTTTATCGGAGTGTGACCCTCTCCCTCCCTCTCCCTCCCTCGGTTTATCGGAGTGTGTCCCTCTCCCTCCCTCGGTTTATCGGAGTGTGTCCCTCTCCCTCCCTCGGTTTATCGGAGTGTGACCCTCTCCCTCCCTCTCCCTCCCTCGGTTTATCGGAGTGTGACCCTCTCCCTCCCTCTCCCTCCCTCGGTTTATCGGAGTGTGTCCCTCTCCCTCCCTCGGTTTATCGGAGTGTGTCCCTCTCCCTCCCTCGGTTTATCGGAGTGTGACCCTCTCCCTCCCTCTCCCTCCCTCGGTTTATCGGAGTGTGTCCCTCTCCCTCCCTCGGTTTATCGGAGTGTGTCCCTCTCCCTCCCTCTCCCTCCCTCGGTTTATCGGAGTGTGTCCCTCTCCCTCCCTCGGTTTATCGGAGTGTGTCCCTCTCCCTCCCTCGGTTTATCGGAGTGTGACCCTCTCCCTCCCTCGGTTTATCGGAGTGTGACCCTCTCCCTCCCTCGGTTTATCGGAGTGTGTCCCTCTCCCTCCCTCTCCCTCCCTCGGTTTATCGGAGTGTGACCCTCTCCCTCCCTCTCCCTCCCTCGGTTTATCGGAGTGTGACCCTCTCCCTCCCTCTCCCTCCCTCGGTTTATCGGAGTGTGTCCCTCTCCCTCCCTCGGTTTATCGGAGTGTGTCCCTCTCCCTCCCTCTCCCTCCCTCGGTTTATCGGAGTGTGTCCCTCTCCCTCCCTCTCCCTCCCTCGGTTTATCGGAGTGTGACCCTCTCCCTCCCTCTCCCTCCCTCGGTTTATCGGAGTGTGACCCTCTCCCTCCCTCGGTTTATCGGAGTGTGTCCCTCTCGCTCCCTCGGTTTATCGGAGTGTGTCCCTCTCTCTCCCTCTCCCTCCCTCGGTTTATCGGAGTGTGTCCCTCTCCGTCCCTCGGTTTATCGGAGTGTGTCCCTCTCCCTCCCTCTCCCTCCCTCGGTTTATCGGAGTGTGTCCCTCTCCCTCCCTCTCCCTCCCTCGGTTTATCGGAGTGTGTCCCTCTCGCTCCCTCGGTTTATCGGAGTGTGACCCTCTCCCTCCCTCGGTTTATCCGAGTGTGACCCTCTCCCTCCCTCGGTTTATCGGAGTGTGTCCCTCTCCCTCCCTCTCCCTCCCTCGGTTTATCGGAGTGTGTCCCTCTCCCTCCCTCGGTTTATCGGAGTGTGTCCCTCTCCCTCCCTCTCCCTCCCTCGGTTTATCGGAGTGTGTCCCTCCCCCTCCCTCGGTTTATCGGAGTGTGTCCCTCTCCCTCCCTCTCCCTCCCTCGGTTTATCGGAGTGTGACCCTCTCCCTCCCTCGGTTTATCGGAGTGTGTCCCTCTCCCTCCATCGGTTTATCGGAGGGTGTCCCTCTCCCTCCCTCTCCCTCCCTCGGTTTATCGGAGTGTGTCCCTCTCCCTCCCTCGGTTTATCGGAGTGTGACCCTCTCCCTCCCTCGGTTTATCGGAGTGTGACCCTCTCCCTCCCTCGGTTTATCGGAGGGTGTCCCTCTCCCTCCCTCTCCCTCCCTCGGTTTATCGGAGTGTGTCCCTCTCCCTCCCTCTCACTCCCTCGGTTTATCGGAGTGTGTCCCTCTCCCTCCCTCGGTTTATCGGAGTGTGTCCCCTCTCCTCTCCTCGGTTTATCGGAGTGTGACCCTCTCCTCCCTCTCCCTCCTCGGTTTATCGGAGTGTGACCCTCTCTCCTCCCTCTCCTTATCGGAGTGTGTCCCTCTCCCTCCCTCTCACTCCCTCGGTTTATCGGAGTGTGTCCCTCTCCCTCCCTCGGTTTATCGGAGTGTGTCCCTCTCCCTCCCTCTCCCTCCCTCGGTTTATCGGAGTGTGACCCTCTCCCTCCCTCGGTTTATCGGAGTGTGTCCCTCTCCCTCCATCGGTTTATCGGAGGGTGTCCCTCTCCCTCCCTCTCCCTCCCTCGGTTTATCGGAGTGTGTCCCTCTCCCTCCCTCGGTTTATCGGAGTGTGACCCTCTCCCTCCCTCGGTTTATCGGAGTGTGACCCTCTCCCTCCCTCGGTTTATCGGAGGGTGTCCCTCTCCCTCCCTCTCCCTCCCTCGGTTTATCGGAGTGTGTCCCTCTCCCTCCCTCTCCCTCCCTCGGTTTATCGGAGTGTGACCCTCTCCCTCCCTCTCCCTCCCTCGGTTTATCGGAGTGTGTCCCTCTCCCTCCCTCGGTTTATCGGAGTGTGACCCTCTCCCTCCCTCTCCCTCCCTCGGTTTATCAGAGTGTGTCCCTCTCCCTCCCTCGGTTTATCGGAGTGTGTCCCTCTCCCTCCCTCGGTTTATCGGAGTGTGTCCCTCTCCCTCCCTCTCCCTCCCTCGGTTTATCGGAGTGTGTCCCTCTCCCTCCCTTTCCCTCCCTCGGTTTATCGGAGTGTGTCCCTCTCCCTCCCTCGGTTTATCGGAGTGTGTCCCTCTCCCTCCCTCTCCCTCCCTCGGTTTATCGGAGTGTGACCCTCTCCCTCCCTCGGTTTATCGGAGTGTGTCCCTCTCCCTCCCTCGGTTTATCGGAGTGTGACCCTCTCCCTCCCTCGGTTTATCGGAGTGTGTCCCTCTCCCTCCCTCGGTTTATCGGAGTGTGTCCCTCTCCCTCCCTCGGTTTATCGGAGTGTGTCCCTCTCCCTCCCTCGGTTTATCGGAGTGTGTCCCTCTCCCTCCCTCTCCCTCCCTCGGTTTATCGGAGTGTGACCCTCTCCCTCCCTCGGTTTATCGGAGTGTGTCCCTCTCCCTCCCTCGGTTTATCGGAGTGTGTCCCTCTCCCTCCCTCTCCCTCCCTCGGTTTATCGGAGTGTGTCCCTCTCCCTCCCTCGGTTTATCGGAGTGTGTCCCTCTCCCTCCCTCTCCCTCCCTCGGTTTATCGGAGTGTGTCCCTCTCCCTCCCTCGGTTTATCGGAGTGTGTCCCTCTCCCTCCCTCGGTTTATCGGAGTGTGACCCTCTCCCTCCCTCTCCCTCCCTCGGTTTATCGGAGTGTGACCCTCTACCTCCCTCGGTTTATCGGAGTGTGACCCTCTCCCTCCCTCTCCCTCCCTCGGTTTATCGGAGTGTGTCCCTCTCCCTCCCTCTCCCTCCCTCGGTTTATCGGAGTGTGTCCCTCTCCCTCCCTCCGTTTATCGGAGTGTGACCCTCTCCCTCCCTCGGTTTATCGGAGTGTGACCCTCTCCCTCCCTCGGTTTATCGGAGTGTGTCCCTCTCCCTCCCTCGGTTTATCGGAGTGTGTCCCTCTCCCTCCCTCCGTTTATCGGAGTGTGACCCTCTCCCTCCCTCTCCCTCCCTCCGTTTATCGGAGTGTGACCCTCTCCCTCCCTCTCCCTCCCTCGGTTTATCGGAGTGTGTCCCTCTCCCTCCCTCTCCCTCCCTCGGTTTATCGGAGTGTGTCCCTCTCCCTCCCTCTCCCTCCCTCGGTTTATCGGAGTGTGACCCTCTCCCTCCCTCGGTTTATCGGAGTGTGACCCTCTCCCTCCATCTCCCTCCCTCGGTTTATCGGAGTGTGTCCCTCTCCCTCCCTCGGTTTATCGGAGTGTGTCCCTCTCCCTCCCTCGGTTTATCGGAGTGTGTCCCTCTCCCTCCCTCGGTTTATCGGAGTGTGTCCCTCTCCCTCCCTCTCCCTCCCTCGGTTTATCGGAGTGTGACCCTCTCCCTCCCTCGGTTTATCGGAGTGTGACCCTCTCCCTCCATCTCCCTCCCTCGGTTTATCGGAGTGTGTCCCTCTCCCTCCCTCGGTTTATCGGAGTGTGTCCCTCTCCCTCCCTCGGTTTATCGGAGTGTGTCCCTCTCCCTCCCTCGGTTTATCGGAGTGTGTCCCTCTCCCTCCCTCGGTTTATCGGAGTGTGACCCTCTCCCTCCCTCTCCCTCCCTCGGTTTATCGGAGTGTGTCCCTCTCCCTCCCTCGGTTTATCGGAGTGTGTCCCTCTCCCTCCCTCTCCCTCCCTCGGTTTATCGGAGGGTGTCCCTCTCCCTCCCTCGGTTTATCGGAGTGTGACCCTCTCCCTCCCTCTCCCTCCCTCGGTTTATCGGAGTGTGTCCCTCTCCCTCCCTCGGTTTATCGGAGTGTGACCCTCTCCCTCCCTCTCCCTCCCTCGGTTTATCGGAGTGTGTCCCTCTCCCTCCCTCTCCCTCCCTCGGTTTATCGGAGTGTGTCCCTCTCCCTCCCTCTCCCTCCCTCGGTTTATCGGAGTGTGTCCCTCTCCCTCCCTCGGTTTATCGGAGTGTGTCCCTCTCCCTCCCTCGGTTTATCGGAGTGTGTCCCTCTCCCTCCCTCTCCCTCCCTCGGTTTATCGGAGTGTGTCCCTCTCCCTCCCTCGGTTTATCGGAGTGTGTCCCTCTCCCTCCCTCGGTTTATCGGAGTGTGTCCCTCTCCCTCCCTCGGTTTATCGGAGTGTGTCCCTCTCCCTCCCTCGGTTTATCGGAGTGTGTCCCTCTCCCTCCCTCTCCCTCCCTCGGTTTATCGGAGTGTGTCCCTCTCCCTCCCTCGGTTTATCGGAGTGTGTCCCTCTCCCTCCCTCGGTTTATCGGAGTGTGACCCTCTCCCTCCCTCAGTTTATCGGAGTGTGTCCCTCTCCCTCCCTCGGTTTATCGGAGTGTGTCCCTCTCCCTCCCTCGGTTTATCGGAGTGTGACCCTCTCCCTCCCTCGGTTTATCGGAGTGTGTCCCTCTCCCTCCCTCGGTTTATCGGAGTGTGTCCCTCTCCCTCCCTCTCCCTCCCTCGGTTTATCGGAGTGTGACCCTCTCCCTCCCTCTCCCTCCCTCGGTTTATCGGAGTGTGTCCCTCTCCCTCCCTCGGTTTATCGGAGTGTGTCCCTCTCCCTCCCTCGGTTTATCGGAGTGTGTCCCTCTCCCTCCCTCGGTTTATCGGAGTGTGTCCCTCTCCCTCCCTCGGTTTATCGGAGTGTGACCCTCTCCCTCCCTCGGTTTATCGGAGTGTGACCCTCTCCCTCCCTCTCCCTCCCTCGGTTTATCGGAGTGTGACCCTCTCCCTCCCTCTCCCTCCCTCGGTTTATCGGAGTGTGACCCTCTCCCTCCCTCGGTTTATCGGAGTGTGTCCCTCTCCCTCCCTCGGTTTATCGGAGTGTGTCCCTCTCCCTCCCTCGGTTTATCGGAGTGTGTCCCTCTCCCTCCCTCTCCCTCCCTCGGTTTATCGGAGTGTGTCCCTCTCCCTCCCTCGGTTTATCGGAGTGTGTCCCTCTCCCTCCCTCGGTTTATCGGAGTGTGTCCCTCTCCCTCCCTCTCCCTCCCTCGGTTTATCGGAGTGTGACCCTCTCCCTCCCTCCGTTTATCGGAGTGTGACCCTCTCCCTCCCTCTCCCTCCCTCGGTTTATCGGAGTGTGTCCCTCTCCCTCCCTCGGTTTATCGGAGTGTGACCCCCTCCCTCCCTCGGTTTATCGGAGTGTGTCCCTCTCCCTCCCTCGGTTTATCGGAGTGTGTCCCTCTCCCTCCCTCGGTTTATCGGAGTGTGACCCTCTCCCTCCCTCGGTTTATCGGAGTGTGTCCCTCTCCCTCCCTCGGTTTATCGGAGTGTGTCCCTCTCCCTCCCTCTCCCTCCCTCGGTTTATCGGAGTGTGTCCCTCTCCCTCCCTCGGTTTATCGGAGTGTGACCCTCTCCCTCCCTCCGTTTATCGGAGTGTGACCCTCTCCCTCCCTCTCCCTCCCTCGGTTTATCGGAGTGTGTCCCTCTCCCTCCCTCGGTTTATCGGAGTGTGTCCCTCTCCCTCCCTCGGTTAATCGGAGTGTGTCCCTCTCCCTCCCTCGGTTTATCGGAGTGTGTCCCTCTCCCTCCCTCGGTTTATCGGAGTGTGACCCTCTCCCTCCCTCTCCCTCCCTCGGTTTATCGGAGTGTGTCCCTCTCCCTCCCTTTCCCTCCCTCGGTTTATCGGAGTGTGTCCCTCTCCCTCCCTCTCCCTCCCTCGGTTTATCGGAGTGTGACCCTCTCCCTCCCTCCGTTTATCGGAGTGTGACCCTCTCCCTCCCTCGGTTTATCGGAGTGTGTCCCTCTCCCTCCCTCGGTTTATCGGAGTGTGACCCTCTCCCTCCCTCCTCCCTCCCAGCTTCGTCCCTTCTCCTCCACTCTCCCTTCTCCCTCCCTCCTCCCTTCCTCCTCCATCACTCCATTCCTCCTCCCTCCCTCCCTCACTCCCTCACTCCTACCTTAATTCTCCTCCCTCCCTCCTTCTTCACTACTTCCTCGCTCACTCCTCCCTCCAAGCTTCCTCCCTGCTCCCTCATCCATCCTCCATCCTCCCTCCTCCCTCCTCTCCCTCCTCCCTATATCCTCCATCTCTCCTCTCTCCCCTCACTCACTCCCTCCCAGTCTCCCTCCTCCCTCCCTCCCTCCCTCTCTCCCTCTTCCCTCCCTCCCTCCTCCCTCACTCCTCCCTCCCTCCTCCCTCACTCCACCCTCCTCCCTCCCTCCCCTCCTCCCTCCCTCCTCCCTCCCTCCTCCCTCCCTCACTCCCTCCTCCCTCCCTCTCTCCCTCTCCCTCCCTCCCTCACTCCTCCCTCCTCCCTCCCTCCCTCTCTCCCTCCCCTCCTCCGTCCTCTCTCCCTCCTCCCTCCTCCCTCCCTCCCCTCCTCCCTCCTCCCTCTCTCCCTCCCTCCTCCCTCACTCCTCCCTCCTCCCTCCTCCCTCCCTCCCCTCCTCCCTCCTCCCTCTCTCCCACCTCCCTCCCTCCCTCTCTCCCTCTCCCTCCCTCCCTCCCTTACTCCTCCCTCCTCTCTCCCTCCCCTCATCCCTCCCTCCTCCCTCTCTCCCTCCTCCCTCCCTCACTCCTCCCTCCTCACTCCTCCCTCCCTCCCCTCCTCCCTCCTCCCTCTCTCCCTCCTCCCTCCCTCCCTCCCTCTCTCCCTCCTCCCTCCCTCCCTCTCACCCTCTCCCTCCCTCCCTCCCTCACTCCCCCTCCTCTCTCCCTCCCCTCCTCCCTCCCTCCTCCCTCCCTCCTCCCTCCCTCCCTCTCACCCTCTCCCTCCCTCCCTCCCTCACTCCTCCCTCCTCTCTCCCTCCCCTCCTCCCTCCCTCCTCCCTCCCTCCCCTCCTCCCTCCCTCCTCCCTCCCTCCCTCCCTCCCTCACTCCCTCCCCCCTCCCTCCTCCCTCCCTCCCTCCCTCCCTCCTCCCTCCCTCCCTCCCTCCCTCTCTCCCTCTCCCTCCCTCCCTCCTTCCCTCCCTCTCTCCCTCTCCCTCCCTCTCTCCCTTTCCCTCCCTCCCTCCCTCCCTCCCTCTCTCCCTCTCCCTCCCCCCTCCCTCCCTCCCTCCCTCCCTCCCTCTCCCTCCCTCCCTCCCTCTCTCCCTCTCCCTCCCTCCCTCCTCCCTCCCTCCCTCCCTCCCTCTCTCCCTCTCCCTCCCTCCCTCCTTCCCTCCCTCTCTCCCTCTCCCTCCCTCTCTCCCTCTCCTTCCCTCCCTCCCTCCCTCCCTCCCTCACTCCCTCCCTCCCTCCTCCCTCCTCCTGAGTGAATGTGTGACTCTGGCCGTGGATCCTCGGAGTCACTGTGTCCCCTCCCCCTTCAGACTCCCTCAGGGGCCTGGACCCCTCGTCCCAGAGACCGGCCACTCCACGGGGTTACATCCTGTCCATACTAGCCCTCCCCAACATCCAGCACCTCACCCACCCCCACTCCCCCGACCACCCTCACCCCCCTCACCCCCTCACACCCCCCCCACCCCCTCACACCCCCCTCCACCACCCCCTCACCCCCCACCCCCACACCCCCCGACCCCCCTCACCCCCCACCCCCACACCCCCCGACCCCCCTCATCCCCACCCCCCCAAACCCCTCACCCCCCTCCACCCCCCCTTCAGCCCCCCCCTCACACCCCCCCACCCCCCCGACCACCCTCACCCCCCTCACCCCCTCACACCCCCCCCACCCCCTCACCCCCCCCTCCACCACCCCCTCACCCCCCAACCCCCCCCCCGACCCCCCTCACCCCCCACCCCCACACCCCCCGACCCCCCTCACCCCCCACCCCTACACCCCCCGACCCCCCTCACCCCCCACCCCCCCAAACCCCTCACCCCCCTCCACCCCTCCTTCAGCCCCCCCCTCACACCCCCCCACCCCCCTCACCACCCCTTGTCACCCCTCGTCACCCCTCACCACCCCTCGTCACCCCTCACCACCCCTCGTCACCCCTCGTCACCCCTCGTCACCCCTCGTCACCCCTCACCACCCCTCACCACCCCTCGTCACCCCTCGTCACCCCTCACACCCCTCGTCGCCCCTCGTCACCCCTCGTCACCCCTCACCACCCCTCACCACCCCTCACCACCCCTCGTCACCCTTCGTCACCCCTCGTCACCCCTCACCACCCCTCGTCACCCCTCGTCACCCCTCGTCACCCCTCGTCGCCCCTCGTCGCCCCTCGTCACCCCTCACCACCCCTCACCACCCCTCGTCACCCCTCGTCATCCCTCACCACCCCTCGTCACCCCTCACCACCCTTCGTCACCCCTCACCACCCTTCGTCACCCCTCGTCACCCCTCGTCACCCCTCACCACCCCTTGTCACCCCTCGTCACCCCTCACCACCCCTCGTCACCCCTCGTCACCCCTCACCACCCCTTGTCACCCCTCGTCACCCCTCGTCACCCCTCGTCGCCCCTCGTCACCCCTCACCACCCCTCACCACCCCTCGTCACCCCTCGTCACCCCTCGTCACCCCTCGTCACCCCTCGTCGCCCCTCGTCACCCCTCACCACCCCTCATCACCCCTCGTCACCCCTCGTCACCCCTCACCACCCCTCGTCACCCCTCACCACCCTTCGTCACCCCTCACCACCCTTCGTCACCCCTCGTCACCCCTCACCACCCCTTGTCACCCCTCGTCACCCCTCACCACCCCTCGTCACCCCTCGTCAGCCCTCACCACCCCTTGTCACCCCTCGTCACCCCTCACCACCCCTCGTCACCCCTTGTCACCCCTCGTCACCCCTCGTCGCCCCTCGTCACCCCTCGTCGCCCCTCGTCGCCCCTCGTCGCCCCTCGTCACCCCTGGTTGCCCCTCGTCACCCCTCGTCACCCCTTGTCGCCCCTTGTCACCCCTCGTCACCCCTCGTCACCCCTCGTTGCCCCTCGTCACCCCTCGTCACCCCTCGTCACCCCTCGTTGCCCCTCGTTGCCCCTCGTCACCCCTCGTCACCCCTTGTCGCCCCTTGTCACCCCTCGTCACCCCTCGTCACCCCTCGTTGCCCCTCGTCACCCCTCGTCACCCCTCGTCACCCCTCGTCGCCCCTCGTCACCCCTCGTCGCCCCTCGTCACCCACACCCAATTCATCGACTGGCTCCCAGACTCACAGACGGTCAGACAGCATGTAAACAGGCCCTTCGGCCCATCCCCGTCCATGCTGTCCCAGATATCCTAACCTAATCTAGTCCCATTTGCCAGCACTTGGCCCATCTCCCTCTAAACCCTTCCTATTCATCTCCCCATCCACCTTTTCAATGCTGTCATTGTACCAGCCCACACCACTTCCTCTGGCAGCTCATTCCATACACGTACCACCCTCTGGGTGAAAAAGTTGCCCCTTAGCTCCCTTTCCCCTCTCACCCTAAACCTATGCCCCTCTAGTTCTGGACTCCCCCACCCCAGGGGGAAAAGACTTTGTCTATTTATCCTATCCATGTCCCTCATGATTTTATAAACCTCTATAAGCTCACCCCCTCAGCCTCCGACGCTCCAGGGAAAACAGCCCCAGCCTGTTCAGCCTCTCCCTGTAGCTCAGACCCTCCAACCCTGGCAACATCCTTGTAAATCTTTTCTGAACCCTTTCAAGTTTCACAACATCTTTCCGATAGGAAGGAGACCAGAATTGCACACAATATCCCAACAGTGGCCTAACCAATGTCCTGTACAGCCACAACATGACCCTCCCAACTCCTGTACTCAACACTCTGACCAATCAGATGATCAGAGAATCATGGAATTCTGACAGTAAGAAAACAGGGCATTCGGCCCAACAAGTCCACCCAGACTCGGACCACGTCACCTAATAACACCACACCCTGACCTGCACATCCCTGGGACACTATGGGACAATTTCCCATGGCCAATCCACCCTAACCTGTACATCCCTGGGACACTATGGGACAATTTCCCATGGCCAATCCCACCCTAACCTGCACATCCCTGGGCACTATGGGACAATTCCCCATGGCCAATCCCACCCTAACCTGCACATCCCTGGGCACTATGGGACAATTCCCCATGGCCAATCCCACCCTAACCTGCACATCCCTGGGCACTATGGGACAATTCCCCATGGCCAATCCCACCCTAACCTGCACATCCCTGGGCACTATGGGACAATTCCCCATGGCCAATCCACCCTAACCTGCACATCCCTGGGCACTATGGGACAATTTCCCATGGCCAATCCCACCCTAACCTGCACATCCCTGGGCACTATGGGACAATTTCCCATGGCCAATCCACCCTAACCTGCACATCCCTGGGCACTATGGGACAATTTCCCATGGCCAATCCCACCCTAACCTGCACATCACTGGGCACTATGGGACAATTTCCCATGGCCATCCACCCTAACCTGTACATCCCTGGGCACTATGGGACAATTTCCCACGGCCAATCCACCCTAACCTGCACATCCCTGGGCACTATGGGACAATTTCCCATGGCCAATCCACCCTAACCTGCACATCCCTGGGCACTATGGGACAATTCCCCATGACCAATCCCACCCTAACCTGCACATCCCTGGGCACGATGAGACAATTTCCCATGGTCAGTCCACCCTAACCTGCACATCCCTGGACACTATGAGACAATTTCCCATGGTCAGTCCACCCTAACCTGCACATCCCTGGACACTATGGGACAATTTCCCATGGCCAATCCCACCCTAACCTGCACATCCCTGGACACTATGAGACAATTTCCCATGGTCAGTCCACCCTAACCTGCACATCCCTGGACACTATGGGACAATTTCCCATGGCCAATCCCACCCTAACCTGCACATCACTGGGCACTATGGGACAATTTCCCATGGCCAATCCACCCTAACCTGTACATCCCTGGGCACTATGGGACAATTTCCCACGGCCAATCCACCCTAACCTGCACATCCCTCGGCACTATGGGACAATTTCCCATGGCCAATCTCACCCTAACCTGCACATCCCTGGACACTATGGGACAATTTCCCATGACCAATCTACCCTAACCTGCACATCCCTGGACACTATGGGACAATTTCCCATGGCCAATCCCACCCTAACCTGCACATCCCTGGGCACTATGGGACAATTTCCCATGGCCAATCCCACCCTAACCTGCACATCCCTGGGCACTATGGGACAATTTCCCATGACCAATCCACCCTAACCTACACATTCCTGGACACTATGGGACAATTTCCCATGGCCAATCCCACCCTAATCTGCACATCCCTGGACACTATGGGACAATTTCCCATGGCTAATCCACCCTGACCTGCACATCCCTGTGCACTATGGGACAATTTCCCATGACCAATCCCACCCTAACCTGCTCATCCCTGGACACTATGGGACAATTTCCCATGACCAATCCCACCCTAACCTGCTCATCCCTGGACACTATGGGACAATTCCCCATGACCACTCCACCCTAACCTACACATCCCTGGGAGACTATCGGACAATTTCCCGTGGTCAATCCACCCTAACCTGCACATCCCTGGGCACTATGGGACAATTTCCCATGGCCAATCCCACCCTAACCTACACATCCCTGGGCACTATGGGACAATTTCCCATGGCCAATCCACCCTAACCTGCACATCCCTGGGCACTATGGGACAATTTCCCATGGCCAATCCCACCCTAACCTACACATCCCTGGGCACTATGGGACAATTTCCCATGGTCAATCCACCCTAATCTGCACAGGACGTACCAAGCTGTACCTTCACTTTTATCCAACGGGGAAATTGGGAACGGAGTTCCTGGTCCTCCCTCCGACAGTGAGGGGGTGAGGGGGTGAGGGGTCAGACGCGGAGGCTGGTCACACCGCCAGGAGCTGACCGAGTGAGGCTGGAATGTGGGAGTGGAGACTGGGAAGGCTAGCAGGTGTGGACTGGCCGAGTGGGAGAGTTCCCGGATTGTCCGAGGACGGGTCTGCGCGGGCCGGGACAGCGGGGGGAGGGGGGAGGGGGAATGTTGTAACAGCAGCTTCCCGTTTGTAGGGAGAGGGAAGGAGAAGGAGATGTCGAGTGTGGTGAGAGTGGATGAGATTGTGGGACTAAACCGAGAGGTGAACGAGAGCGCAGGATCCGAAATACGGCCCCATCGAGAGACCAGGGGACAGCGTCAACAGGATACCGTCCCGGGAGACGACGGGACGGTCAAGGGGCTTGGGGTAAGGGCAGCTCGGAGAGAGAGGGATACACAGGACTCCAACTGAGAACACACCGCACCAACAACAGGCCCACTCCCTCGGCACTGACCCTCTGACAGTGCCCACTCCCTCAGCACTGACCCTCCGACAGTGCCCTCTCCCTCAGCACTGACCCTCCGACAGGGCCCACTCCCTCAGCACTGACCCTCCGACAGTGCCCTCTCCCTCAGCACTGACCCCCCGACAGTGCCCTCTCCCTCAGCACTGACCCTCCGACAGGGCCCACTCCCTCAGCACTGACCCTCCGACAGGGCCCACTCCCTCAGCACTGACCCTCCGACAGTGCCCACTCCCTTGGCACTGACCCTCTGACAGTCCCCACTCCCTCAGCACTGACCCTCCGACAGGGCCCACTCCCTCAGCACTGACCCTCCGACAGGGCACACTCCCTCAGCACTGACCCTCTGACAGGGCCCACTCCTCAGCACTGACCCTCTGACAGTGCCCACTCCTCAGCACTGACCCTCCGACAGTGCCCACTCCCTTAGCACTGACCCTCCGACAGGGCACACTCCCTCAGCACTGACCCTCCGACAGGGCCCACTCCCTCAGCACTGACCCTCCAACAGTGCCCACTCCCTCAGCACTGACCCTCCGACAGTGCCCACTCCCTCAGCACTGACCCTCCGACAGGGCCCACTCCCTCAGCACTGACGCTCCGACAGGGCCCACTCCCTCAGCACTGACCCTCCCTCTCTCTCTCTCTCTCACTTTCTCTCTCTCTCCATCTCTCTGCCCTCTGTTATTCTGTCCCTTGCTGTCTCCTCTCTCTCTCTCGCTGTTCCCCCTCTCTCTCCCCACACCCTCTCCCCTCCGTCGATCTCTCTTCACCCCCCTACCCCCGTGTTCTCGGGTCACTTGGCCCATTCCCCCTCCCAACCCAGGGTGGGTGCTGTGGGCTGATTCGGGGTCTCGATCCTCCCCCGTGTTTCGGGGTGTGTCAGTGAGTGACAGCAGGCAGTGGGCCCTCCCTGATCTGCTCTCTCTCTCCCTCTCTCTCTCTCTCTCTCCTGCAGTCGGCCCAGATCGTGTTGGGAATGAGCCTGGTGTTCTTCGGAGGTTTCCTGTTCACCGACCTCTCGATGGCGGCCAGCACTGCTACACCTTGGTGGACAGGATTGACGGTGAGTCACCCTTCGGGAATCCCTCTGTCCCAGGATAAACCAGCTTCCACCTCCACCCCTCACTAACCTCAGCACGGCCCAATGGCCAATCCCACCCGAACCTGCTCATCACTGACAGGAACTGTACACAGTGACTCCCAGTGTGATACAGAGACCGGAACTGTACACAGTGACTCCCAGTGTGATACAGAGACCGGAACTGTACACAGTGACTCCCAGTGTGATACAGAGACCGGAACTGTACACAGTGACTCCCAGTGTGATACAGAGACCGGAACTGTACACAGTGACTCCCAGTGTGATACAGAGACCGGAACTGTACACAGTGACTCCCAGTGTGATACAGAGACAGGAACTGTACACGGTGACTCCCAGTGTGATACAGAGACAGGAACTGTACACAGTGACTCCCAGTGTGATACAGAGACCGGAACTGTATACAGTGACTCCCAGTGTGATACAGAGACCGGAACTGTACACAGTGAGTCCCAGTGTGATACAGAGACCGGAACTGTACACAGTGACTCCCAGTGTGATACAGAGACCGGAACTGTACACAGTGACTCCCAGTGTGATACAGAGACAGGAACTGTATACAGTGACTCCCAGTGTGATACAGAGACCGGAACTGTACACAGTGAGTCCCAGTGTGATACAGAGACTGGAACTGTACACAGTGTCTCCCAGTGTGATACAGAGACTGGAACTGTACACAGTGTCTCCCAGTGTGATACAGAGACAGGAACTGTACACAGTGTCTCACAGTGTGATACAGAGACAGGAACTGTACACAGTGACTCCCAGTGTGATACAGAGACCGGAACTGTACACAGTGACTCGCAGTGAGATACAGAGACAGGAACTGTACACAGTGACTCCCAGTGTGATACAGAGACCGGAACTGTACACAGTGTCTCCCAGTGTGATACAGAGACCGGAACTGTACACAGTGACTCCCAGTGTGATACAGAGACCGGAACTGTACACAGTGACTCCCAGTGCGATACAGAGACAGGAACTGTACACAGTGAGTCCCAGTGTGATACAGAGACAGGAACTGTACACAGTGACTCCCAGTGTGATACAGAGACCGGAACTGTACACAGTGACTCCCAGTGCGATACAGAGACAGGAACTGTACACAGTGAGTCCCAGTGTGATACAGAGACAGGAACTGTACACAGTGACTCCCAGTGTGATACAGAGACCGGAACTGTACACAGTGACTCCCAGTGCGATACAGAGACCGGAACTGTACACAGTGACTCCCAGTGTGATACAGAGACAGGAACTGTATACAGTGACTCCCAGTGTGATACAGAGACCGGAACTGTACACAGTGAGTCCCAGTGTGATACAGAGACTGGAACTGTACACAGTGTCTCCCAGTGTGATACAGAGACAGGAACTGTACACAGTGACTCCCAGTGTGATACAGAGACCGGAACTGTACACAGTGACTCCCAGTGTGATACAGAGACCGGAACTGTACACAGTGTCTCCCAGTGCGATACAGAGACCGGAACTGTACGCAGTGACTCCCAGTGTGATACAGAGACAGGAACTGTACACAGTGACTCCCAGTGTGATACAGAGACCGGAACTGTACACGGTGACTCCCAGTGTGATACAGAGACAGGAACTGTACACAGTGTCTCCCAGTGTGATACAGAGACCGGAACTGTACACAGTGTCTCCCAGTGTGATACAGGGACAGGAACTGTACACAGTGACTCCCAGTGTGATACAGAGACCAGAACTGTACACAGTGACTCCCAGTGTGATACAGAGACCGGAACTGTACACAGTGACTCCCAGTGTGATACAGAGACCGGAACTGTACACAGTGAGTCCCAGTGTGATACAGAGACAGGAACTGTACACAGTGACTCCCAGTGTGATACAGAGACCAGAACTGTACACAGTGACTCCCAGTGTGATACAGAGACCGGAACTGTACACAGTGACTCCCAGTGTGATACAGAGACAGGAACTGTACACAGTGACTCCCAGTGTGATACAGAGACAGGAACTGTATACAGTGACTCCCAGTGTGATACAGAGACCGGAACTGTACACAGTGAGTCCCAGTGTGATACAGAGACTGGAACTGTACACAGTGTCTCCCAGTGTGATACAGAGACTGGAACTGTACACAGTGTCTCCCAGTGTGATACAGAGACCGGAACTGTACACAGTGTCTCCCAGTGTGATACAGAGACCGGAACTGTACACAGTGTCTCCCAGTGTGATACAGAGACTGGAACTGTACACAGTGTCTCGCAGTGTGATACAGAGACTGGAACTGTACACAGTGTCTCCCAGTTGGATACAGAGACCGGAACTGTACACAGTGTCTCGCAGTGTGATACAGAGACTGGAACTGTACACAGTGTCTCCCAGTGTGATACAGAGACAGGAACTGTACACAGTGAGTCCCAGTGTGATACAGAGACTGGAACTGTACACAGTGACTCCCAGTGTGATACAGAGACCAGAACTGTACACAGTGACTCCCAGTGTGATACAGAGACCGGAACTGTACACAGTGACTCCCAGTGAGATACAGAGACCGGAACTGTACACAGTGACTCCCAGTGTGATACAGAGACAGGAACTGTACACAGTGAGTCCCAGTGTGATACAGAGACAGGAACTGTACACAGTGAGTCCCAGTGTGATACAGAGACCGGAACTGTACACAGTGACTCCCAGTGTGATACAGAGACCGGAACTGTACACAGTGAGTCCCAGTGTGATACAGAGACAGGAACTGTACACAGTGACTCCCAGTGAGAATCAGAGACTGGAACTGTACACAGTGACTCCCAGTGTGATACAGAGACCGGAACTTTACACAGTGACTCCCAGTGTGATACAGAGACAGGAACTGTACACAGTGACTCCCAGTGTGATACAGAGACAGGAACTGTACACAGTGTCTCCCAGTGTGATACAGAGACCGGAACTGTACACAGTGACTCCCAGTGTGATACAGAGACCGGAAGTGTACACAGTGACTCCCAGTGTGATACAGAGACCGGAACTGTACACAGTGACTCCCAGTGTGATACAGAGACCGGAACTGTACACACTGACTCCCAGTGTGATACAGAGACCGGAACTGTACACAGTGACTCCCAGTGTGATACAGAGACAGGAACTGCACACAGTGACTCCCACTGTTGTACAGAGACTGGAACTGTACACAGTGAGTCCCAGTGTGACACAGAGACAGGAACTGTACACAGTGACTCCCAGTGTGATACAGAGACCGGAACTGTACACAGTGACTCCCAGTGTGATACAGAGACCGGAACTGTACACAGTGACTCCCAGTGTGATACAGAGACCGGAACTGTACACAGTGACTCCCAGTGTGATACAGAGACTGGAACTGTACACAGTGACTCCCAGTGTGATACAGAGACTGGAACTGTACACAGTGACTCCCAGTGTGATACAGAGACAGGAACTGTACACAGTGACTCCCAGTGTGATACAGAGACCGGAACTGTACACAGTGTCTCCCAGTGTGATACAGAGACTGGAACTGTACACAGTGACTCCCAGTGTGATACAGAGACAGGAACTGTACACAGTGACTCCCAGTGTGATACAGAGACCGGAACTGTACACAGTGTCTCCCAGTGTGATACAGAGACTGGAACTGTACACAGTGACTCCCAGTGTGATACAGAGACTGGAACTGTACACAGTGACTCCCAGTGTGATACAGAGACCGGAACTGTACACAGTGACTCCCAGTGTGATACAGAGACCGGAACTGTACACAGTGACTCCCAGTGTGATACAGAGACCGGAACTGTACACAGTGACTCCCAGTGTGATACAGAGACAGGAACTGTACACAGTGTCTCCCAGTGTGATACAGAGACCGGAACTGTACACAGTGACTCCCAGTGTGATACAGAGACAGGAACTGTACACAGTGTCTCCCAGTGTGATACAGAGACCGGAACTGTACACAGTGACTCCCAGTGTGATACAGAGACTGGAACTGTACACAGTGTCTCCCAGTGTGATACAGAGACAGGAACTGTACACAGTGACTCCCAGTGTGATACAGAGACCGGAACTGTACACAGTGACTCCCAGTGTGATACAGAGACCGGAACTGTACACAGTGACTCCCAGTGTGATACAGAGACCGGAACTGTACACAGTGACTCCCAGTGTGATACAGAGACCGGAACTGTACACAGTGACTCCCAGTGTGATACAGAGTCTGGAACTGTACACAGTGACTCCCAGTGTGATACAGAGACCGGAACTGTACACAGTGAGTCCCAGTGTGATACAGAGACAGGAACTGTACACAGTGACTCCCAGTGTGATACACAGACAGGAACTGTACACAGTGTCTCCCAGTGTGATACAGAGACAGGAACTGTACACAGTGACTCCCAGTGTGATACAGAGACCGGAACTGTACACAGTGAATCCCAGTGTGATACAGAGACAGGAACTGTACACAGTGAGTCCCAGTGTGATACAGAGACAGGAACTGTACACAGTGACTCCCAGTGTGATACAGAGACCGGAACTGTACACAGTGACTCCCAGTGTGATACAGAGACAGGAACTGTACACAGTGTCTCCCAGTGTGATACAGAGACTGGAACTGTACACAGTGAGTCCCAGTGTGATACAGAGACCGGAACTGTACACGGTGTCTCCCAGTGTGATACAGAGACAGGAACTGTACACGGTGTCTCCCAGTGTGATACAGAGACAGGAACTGTACACGGTGACTCCCAGTGTGATACACAGACAGGAACTGTACACAGTGACTCCCAGTGTGATACAGAGACTGGAACTGTACACAGTGTCTCCCAGTGTGATACAGAGACCGGAACTGTACACAGTGACTCCCAGTGTGATACAGAGACCGGAACTGTACACAGTGACTCCCAGTGTGATACAGAGACCGGAACTGTACACAGTGACTCCCAGTGTGATACAGAGACCGGAAGTGTACACAGTGACTCCCAGTGTGATACAGAGACCGGAACTGTACACAGTGACTCCCAGTGTGATACAGAGACAGGAACTGTACACAGTGACTCCCAGTGTGATACAGAGACCGGAACTGTACACAGTGACTCCCAGTGTGATACAGAGACCGGAACTGTACACAGTGACTCCCAGTGTGATACAGAGACCGGAACTGTACACAGTGACTCCCAGTGTGACACAGAGACCGGAACTGTACACGGTGACTCCCAGTGTGATACAGAGACCGGAACTGTACACAGTGTCTCCCAGTGTGATACAGAGACAGGAACTGTACACGGTGACTCCCAGTGTGATACAGAGACAGGAACTGTACACAGTGACTCCCAGTGTGATACAGAGACCGGAACTGTACACAGTGACTCCCAGTGTGATACAGAGACCGGAACTGTACACAGTGACTCCCAGTGTGATACAGAGACCGGAACTGTACACAGTGACTCCCAGTGTGACACAGAGACCGGAACTGTACACGGTGACTCCCAGTGTGATACAGAGACCGGAACTGTACACAGTGACTCCCAGTGTGATACAGAGACCGGAACTGTACACAGTGACTCCCAGTGTGATACAGAGACCGGAACTGTACACAGTGACTCCCAGTGTGACACAGAGACCGGAACTGTACACGGTGACTCCCAGTGTGACACAGAGACCGGAACTGTACACAGTGACTCCCAGTGTGACACAGAGACCGGAACTGTACACAGTGACTCCCAGTGTGATACAGAGACAGGAACTGTACACAGTGAGTCCCAGTGTGATACAGAGACCGGAACTGTACACAGTGACTCCCAGTGTGATACAGAGACCGGAACTGTATACAGTGACTCCCAGTGTGATACAGAGACCGGAACTGTACACAGTGACTCCCAGTGTGATACAGAGACCGGAACTGTACACAGTGTCTCCCACTGTGATACAGAGACCGGAACTGTACACGGTGACTCCCAGTGTGATACAGAGACCGGAACTGTACACAGTGTCTCCCAGTGTGATACAGAGACAGGAACTGTACACGGTGACTCCCAGTGTGATACAGAGACAGGAACTGTACACAGTGACTCCCAGTGTGATACAGAGACCGGAACTGTATACAGTGACTCCCAGTGTGATACAGAGACCGGAACTGTACACAGTGACTCCCAGTGTGATACAGAGACCGGAACTGTACACAGTGACTCCCAGTGTGATACAGAGACCGGAACTGTACACAGTGAGTCCCAGTGTGATACAGAGACCGGAACTGTACACAGTGACTCCCAGTGTGATACAGAGACCGGAACTGTACACAGTGACTCCCAGTGTGATACAGAGACAGGAACTGTATACAGTGACTCCCAGTGTGATACAGAGACCGGAACTGTACACAGTGAGTCCCAGTGTGATACAGAGACTGGAACTGTACACAGTGTCTCCCAGTGTGATACAGAGACTGGAACTGTACACAGTGTCTCCCAGTGTGATACAGAGACCGGAACTGTACACAGTGTCTCCCAGTGTGATACAGAGACCGGAACTGTACACAGTGTCTCCCAGTGTGATACAGAGACTGGAACTGTACACAGTGTCTCGCAGTGTGATACAGAGACTGGAACTGTACACAGTGTCTCCCAGTTGGATACAGAGTCCGGAGCTGTACACAGTGTCTCGCAGTGTGATACAGAGACTGGAACTGTACACAGTGTCTCCCAGTGTGATACAGAGACCGGAACTGTACACACTGACTCCCAGTGTGATACAGAGACCGGAACTGTACACAGTGACTCCCAGTGTGATACAGAGACTGGAACTGTACACAGTGACTCCCAGTGTGATACAGAGACCGGAACTGTACACAGTGACTCCCAGTGTGATACAGAGACCGGAACTGTACACAGTGACTCCCAGTGAGAAACAGAGACCGGAACTGTACACAGTGACTCCCAGTGTGATACAGAGACAGGAACTGTACACAGTGAGTCCCAGTGTGATACAGAGACAGGAACTGTACACAGTGCGTCCCAGTGTGATACAGAGACCGGAACTGTACACAGTGACTCCCAGTGTGATACAGAGACCGGAACTGTACACAGTGACTCCCAGTGTGATACAGAGACAGGAACTGTACACAGTGAGTCCCAGTGTGATACAGAGACAGGAACTGTACACAGTGACTCCCAGTGAGAATCAGAGACTGGAACTGTACACAGTGACTCCCAGTGTGATACAGAGACCGGAACTGTACACAGTGACTCCCAGTGTGATACAGAGACCGGAACTGTACACAGTGACTCCCAGTGTGATACAGAGACAGGAACTGTACACAGTGTCTCCCAGTGTGATACAGAGACCGGAACTGTACACAGTGACTCCCAGTGTGATACAGAGACCGGAGGTGTACACAGTGACTCCCAGTGTGATACAGAGACCGGAACTGTACACAGTGACTCCCAGTGTGATACAGAGACCGGAACTATACACAGTGACTCCCAGTGTGATACAGAGACCGGAACTGTACACAGTGACTCCCAGTGTGATACAGAGACAGGAACTGCACACAGTGACTCCCACTGTTGTACAGAGACTGGAACTGTACACAGTGAGTCCCAGTGTGACACAGAGACAGGAACTGTACACAGTGACTCCCAGTGTGATACAGAGACAGGAACTGTACACAGTGACTCCCAGTGTGATACAGAGACTGGAACTGTACACAGTGACTCCCAGTGTGATACAGAGACAGGAACTGTACACAGTGACTCCCAGTGTGATACAGAGACTGGAACTGTACACAGTGTCTCCCAGTGTGATACAGAGACTGGAACTGAACACAGTGACTCCCAGTGTGATACAGAGACCGGAACTGTACACAGTGACTCCCAGTGTGATACAGAGACAGGAACTGTACACAGTGTCTCCCAGTGTGATACAGAGACTGGAACTGTACACAGTGACTCCCAGTGTGATACAGAGACCGGAACTGTACACAGTGACTCCCAGTGTGATACAGAGACCGGAACTGTACACAGTGACTCCCAGTGTGATACAGAGACCGGAACTGTACACAGTGACTCCCAGTGTGATACAGAGACAGGAACTGTACACCGTGTCTCCCAGTGTGATACAGAGACCGGAACTGTACACAGTGACTCCCAGTGTGATACAGAGACAAGAACTGTACACAGTGTCTCCCAGTGTGATACAGAGACCGGAACTGTACACAGTGACTCCCAGTGTGATACAGAGACTGGAACTGTACACTGTGTCTCCCAGTGTGATACAGAGACAGGAACTGTATACAGTGACTCCCAGTGTGATACAGAGACCGGAACTGTACACAGTGACTCCCAGTGTGATACAGAGACAGGAACTGTACACAGTGACTCCCAGTGTGATACAGAGACCGGAACTGTACACAGTGACTCCCAGTGTGATACAGAGACCGGAACTGTACACAGTTACTCCCAGTGTGATACAGAGACCGGAACTGTACACAGTGACTCCCAGTGTGATACAGAGACCGGAACTGTACACAGTGACTCCCAGTGTGATACAGAGACCGGAACTGTACACAGTGAGTCCCAGTGTGATACAGAGACCGGAACTGTACACAGTGACTCCCAGTGTGATACACAGACAGGAACTGTACACAGTGTCTCCCAGTGTGATACAGAGACAGGAACTGTACACAGTGACTCCCAGTGTGATACAGAGACCGGAACTGTACACAGTGAATCCCAGTGTGATACAGAGACAGGAACTGTACACAGTGAGTCCCAGTGTGATACAGAGACAGGAACTGTACACAGTGACTCCCAGTGTGATACAGAGACCGGAACTGTACACAGTGACTCCCAGTGTGATACAGAGACAGGAACTGTACACAGTGACTCCCAGTGTGATACAGAGACCGGAACTGTACACAGTGAGTCCCAGTGTGATACAGAGACCGGAACTGTACACAGTGACTCCCAGTGTGATACAGAGACAGGAACTGTACACAGTGACTCCCAGTGTGATACAGAGACCGGAACTGTACACAGTGAGTCCCAGTGTGATACAGAGACAGGAACTGTACACAGTGACTCCCAGTGTGATACAGAGACCGGAACTGTACACAGTGACTCCCAGTGTGATACAGAGACTGGAACTGTACACAGTGACTCCCAGTGTGATACAGAGACTGGAACTGTACACAGTGTCTCCCAGTGTGATACAGAGACCGGAACTGTACACGGTGTCTCCCAGTGTGATACAGAGACAGGAACTGTACACAGTGTCTCCCAGTGTGATACAGAGACAGGAACTGTACACGGTGACTCCCAGTGTGATACAGAGACAGGAACTGTACACAGTGACTCCCAGTGTGATACAGAGACTGGAACTGTACACAGTGTCTCCCAGTGTGATACAGAGACCGGAACTGTACACAGTGACTCCCAGTGTGATACAGAGACCGGAACTGTACACAGTGACTCCCAGTGTGACACAGAGACCGGAACTGTACACAGTGACTCCCAGTGTGATACAGAGACCGGAACTGTACACAGTGACTCCCAGTGTGATACAGAGACCGGAAGTGTACACAGTGACTCCCAGTGTGATACAGAGACCGGAACTGTACACAGTGACTCCCAGTGTGATACAGAGACAGGAACTGTACACAGTGACTCCCAGTGTGATACAGAGACCGGAACTGTACACAGTGACTCCCAGTGTGATACAGAGACCGGAACTGTACACAGTGACTCCCAGTGTGATACAGAGACAGGAACTGTACACAGTGAGTCCCAGTGTGATACAGAGACCGGAACTGTACACAGTGTCTCCCAGTGTGATACAGAGACCGGA
This sequence comes from Chiloscyllium punctatum, assembly GCF_047496795.1. Classification (NCBI taxonomy): domain Eukaryota; kingdom Metazoa; phylum Chordata; class Chondrichthyes; order Orectolobiformes; family Hemiscylliidae; genus Chiloscyllium; species Chiloscyllium punctatum. The sequence continues at coordinate 16,468,949 of NC_092785.1, forward strand.
ACTGTACACAGTGACTCCCAGTGTGATACAGAGACCGGAACTGTACACAGTGACTCCCAGTGTGATACAGAGACCGGAACTGTACACAGTGACTCCCAGTGTGACACAGAGACCGGAACTGTACACAGTGACTCCCAGTGTGATACAGAGACCGGAACTGTACACAGTGTCTCCCAGTGTGATACAGAGACCGGAACTGTACACAGTGACTCCCAGTGTGATACAGAGACCGGAACTGTACACAGTGACTCCCAGTGTGACACAGACACCGGAACTGTACACAGTGACTCCCAGTGTGATACAGAGACTGGAACTGTACACAGTGTCTCCCAGTGTGATACAGAGACCGGAACTGTACACAGTGACTCCCACTGTGATACAGAGACAGGAACTGTACACAGTGACTCCCAGTGTGATACAGAGACAGGAACTGTACACAGTGACTCCCAGTGTGATACAGAGACAGGAACTGTACACAGTGACTCCCAGTGTGATACAGAGACAGGAACTGTACACAGTGACTCCCAGTGTGATACAGAGACCGGAACTGTACACAGTGACTCCCAGTGTGATACAGAGAGCGGAACTGTACACAGTGAGTCCCAGTGTGATACAGAGACAGGAACTGTACACAGTGACTCCCAGTGTGATACAGAGACAGGAACTGTACACAGTGACTCCCAGTGTGATACAGAGACCGGAACTGTACACAGTGACTCCCAGTGTGATACAGAGACCGGAACTGTACACAGTGACTCCCAGTGTGATACAGAGACAGGAACTGTACACAGTGACTCCCAGTGTGATACAGAGACCGGAACTGTACACAGTGACTCCCAGTGTGATACAGAGACTGGAACTGTACACAGTGTCTCCCAGTGTGATACAGAGACCGGAACTGTACACAGTGACTCCCAGTGTGATACAGAGACCGGAACTGTACACAGTGACTCCCAGTGTGATACAGAGACCGGAACTGTACACAGTGTCTCCCAGTGTGATACAGAGACTGGAACTGTACACAGTGACTCCCAGTGTGATACAGAGACCGGAACTGTACACAGTGACTCCCAGTGTGATACAGAGACCGGAACTGTACACAGTGACTCCCAGTGTGATACAGAGACTGGAACTGTACACAGTGACTCCCAGTGTGATACAGAGACCGGAACTGTACACAGTGACTCCCAGTGTGATACAGAGACTGGAACTGTACACAGTGACTCCCAGTGTGATACAGAGACCGGAACTGTACACAGTGACTCCCAGTGTGATACAGAGACCGGAACTGTACACAGTGACTCCCAGTGTGATACAGAGACAGGAACTGTACACAGTGTCTCCCAGTGTGATACAGAGACCGGAACTGTACACAGTGACTCCCAGTGTGATACAGAGACCGGAACTGTACACAGTGACTCCCAGTGCGATACAGAGACCGGGACTGTACACAGTGACTCCAGTGTGATACAGAGACAGGAACTGTACACAGTGACTCCCAGTGTGATACAGAGACAGGAACTGTACACAGTGACTCCCAGTGTGATACAGAGACCGGAACTGTACACAGTGACTCCGAGTGTGATACAGAGACAGGAACTGTACACCGTGACTCCCAGTGTGATACAGAGACCGGAACTGTACACAGTGACTCCCAGTGTGATACAGAGATCGGAACTGTACACAGTGACTTCCAGTGTGATACAGAGACCGGAACTGTACACAGTGACTCCCAGTGCGATACAGAGACCGGGACTGTACACAGTGACTCCCAGTGTGATACAGAGACAGGAACTGTACACAGTGACTCCCAGTGTGATACAGAGACCGGAACTGTACGCAGTAACTCCCAGTGTGATACAGAGACCGGAACTGTACACAGTGACTCCCAGTGTGATACAGAGACTGGAACTGTACGCAGTAACTCCCAGTGTGATACAGAGACCGGAACTGTACACAGTGACTCCCAGTGTGATACAGAGACCGGAACTGTACACAGTGACTCCCAGTGTGATACAGAGACAGGAACTGCACACAGTGACTCCCACTGTTGTACAGAGACTGGAACTGTACACAGTGAGTCCCAGTGTGACACAGAGACAGGAACTGTACACAGTGACTCCCAGTGTGATACAGAGACCGGAACTGTACACAGTGACTCCCAGTGTGATACAGAGACCGGAACTGTACACAGTGACTCCCAGTGTGATACAGAGACCGGAACTGTACACAGTGACTCCCAGTGTGATACAGAGACCGGAACTGTACACAGTGACTCCCAGTGTGATACAGAGACCGGAACTGTACACAGTGACTCCCAGTGTGATACAGAGACTGGAACTGTACACAGTGTCTCCCAGTGTGATACAGAGACTGGAACTGTACACAGTGACTCCCAGTGTGATACAGAGACCGGAACTGTACACAGTGACTCCCAGTGTGATACAGAGACCGGAACTGTACACAGTGTCTCCCAGTGTGATACAGAGACTGGAACTGTACACAGTGACTCCCAGTGTGATACAGAGACTGGAACTGTACACAGTGACTCCCAGTGTGATACAGAGACCGGAACTGTACACAGTGACTCCCAGTGTGATACAGAGACCGGAACTGTACACAGTGACTCCCAGTGTGATACAGAGACCGGAACTGTACACAGTGAGTCCCAGTGTGATACAGAGACCGGAACTGTACACAGTGACTCCCAGTGTGATACAGAGACCGGAACTGTACACAGTGACTCCCAGTGTGATACAGAGACCGGAACTGTACACAGTGACTCCCAGTGTGATACAGAGTCTGGAACTGTACACAGTGACTCCCAGTGTGAATACAGAGACCGGAACTGTACACAGTGAGTCCCAGTGTGATACAGAGACTGGAACTGTACACAGTGTCTCCCAGTGTGATACAGAGATCGGAACTGTACACAGTGACTCCCAGTGTGATACAGAGACAGGAACTGTACACAGTGACTCCCAGTGTGATACAGAGTCTGGAACTGTACACAGTGACTCCCAGTGTGATACAGAGACAGGAACTGTACACAGTGAGTCCCAGTGTGATACAGAGACTGGAACTGTACACAGTGACTCCCAGTGTGATACAGAGACTGGAACTGTACACAGTGACTCCCAGTGTGATACAGAGACAGGGACTGTACACAGTGACTCCCAGTGTGATACAGAGACCGGAACTGTACACAGTGACTCCCAGTGTGATACAGAGACCGGAACTGTACATAGTGACTCCCAGTGTGATACAGAGACAGGAACTGTACACAGTGACTCCCAGTGTGATACAGAGACCGGAACTGTACACAGTGACTCCCAGTGTGATACAGAGACCGGAACTGTACACAGTGACTCCCAGTGTGATACAGAGACTGGAACTGTACACAGTGTCTCCCAGTGTGATACAGAGACCGGAACTGTACACAGTGACTCCCAGTGTGATACAGAGACCGGAACTGTACACAGTGAGTCCCAGTGTGATACAGAGACAGGAACTGTACACAGTGAGTCCCAGTGTGATACAGAGACCGGAACTGTACACAGTGACTCCCAGTGTGATCCAGAGTCTGGAACTGTACACAGTGACTCCCAGTGTGATACAGAGACCGGAACTGTACACAGTGACTCCCAGTGTGATACAGAGACAGGAACTGTACACAGTGACTCCCAGTGTGATACAGAGACAGGAAATGTACACAGTGTCTCCCAGTGTGATACAGAGACAGGAACTGTACACAGTGTCTCCCAGTGTGATACAGAGACCGGAACTGTTCACAGTGTCTCCCAGTGTGATACAGAGACAGGAACTGTACACGGTGACTCCCAGTGTGATACAGAGACAGGAACTGTACACAGTGACTCCCAGTGTGATACAGAGACAGGAACTGTACACAGTGACTCCCAGTGTGATACAGAGACAGGAACTGTACACAGTGACTCCCAGTGTGATACAGAGACAGGAACTGTACACAGTGACTCCCAGTGTGATACAGAGACAGGAACTGTACACAGTGACTCCCAGTGTGATACAGAGATCGGAACTGTACACAGTGACTCCCAGTGTGATACAGAGACCGGAACTGTTCACAGTGTCTCCCAGTGTGATACAGAGACAGGAACTGTACACGGTGACTCCCAGTGTGATACAGAGACAGGAACTGTACACAGTGACTCCCAGTGTGATACAGAGACAGGAACTGTACACAGTGACTCCCAGTGTGATACAGAGACAGGAACTGTACACAGTGACTCCCAGTGTGATACAGAGACCGGAACTGTACACAGTGACTCCCAGTGTGATACAGAGACAGGAACTGTACACAGTGACTCCCAGTGTGATACAGAGACCGGAACTGTACACAGTGACTCCCAGTGTGATACAGAGACCGGAACTGTACACAGTGACTCCCAGTGTGATACAGAGACCGGAACTGTATACAGTGACTCCCAGTGTGATACAGAGACCGGAACTGTACACAGTGACTCCCAGTGTGATACAGAGACAGGAACTGTACACAGTGACTCCCAGTGTGATACAGAGACAGGAACTATACACAGTGCCTCCCAGTGTGATACAGAGACAGGAACTGTACACAGTGACTCCCAGTGTGATACAGAGACAGGAACTGTACACAGTGTCTCCCAGTGTGATACAGAGACAGGAACTGTACACAGTGACTCCCAGTGTGATACAGAGACCGGAACTGTACACAGTGACTCCAGTGTGATACAGAGACCGGAACTGTACACAGTGACTCCCAGTGTGATACAGAGACAGGAACTGTACACAGTGACTCCCAGTGTGATACAGAGTCTGGAACTGTACACAGTGACTCCCAGTGTGATACAGAGACAGGAACTGTACACAGTGACTCCCAGTGTGATACAGAGACCGGAACTGTACACAGTGACTCCCAGTGTGATACAGAGACTGGAACTGTACACAGTGACTCCCAGTGTGATACAGAGACAGGAACTGTACACAGTGTCTCCCAGTGTGATACAGAGACCGGAACTGTACACAGTGACTCCCAGTGTGATACAGAGACAGGAACTGTACACAGTGACTCCCAGTGTGATACAGAGACCGGAACTGTACACAGTGACTCCCAGTGTGATACAGAGACCGGAACTGTACACAGTGACTCCCAGTGTGATACAGAGACAGGAACTGTACACAGTGAGTCCCAGCTGCGCGGTTTTACAGTTGTAATTCTGTCTGAACCTCTCGTCCATCCCCTCTCTGAGTGTTCCATCTGAAATCCCTCCAGTTCATTTCAACTCCCGGGGAATGTTGTCTCTCATTCCAGCTCATAATCGCTGGATCTCTGACAGTCTCCTCGGATAACAGGAAGACCAACTCCGAACTGGTGAGTGCACACATCCTAGGACAGGCTCAAATACTAACCCTCCAGCTGAGGGTGTGGGCACTGTCAGAGGGTCAGTGCTGAGGGAGTGGGACACTGTCGGAGGGTCAGTGCTGAGGGAGTGGGCACTGTCGGAGGGTCAGTGCTGAGGGAGTGGGCACTGTCGGAGGGTCAGGGCTGAGGGAGTGGGCCCTGTCGGAGGGTCAGTGCTGAGGGAGTGGACACTGTCGGAGGGTCAGTGCTGAGGGAGTGGGCACTGTCGGAGGGTCAGTGCTGAGGGAGTGGGCACTGTCGGAGGGTCAGGGCTGAGGGAGTGGTCCCTGTCGGAGGGTCAGTGCTGAGGGAGTGGGCACTGTCGGAGGGTCAGTGCTGAGGGAGTGGGCACTGTCGGAGGGTCAGTGCTGAGGGAGTGGGCACTGTCGGAGGGTCAGTGCTGAGGGGAGTGGGCACTGTCGGAGGGTCAGGGCTGAGGGAGTGAGCACTCTCGAAGGGTCAGGGCTGAGGGAGTGGGCACTGTCGGAGGGTCAGTGCTGAGGGAGTGGGCACTGTCGGAGGGTCAGTGCTGAGGGAGTGGGCACTGTCGGAGGGTCAGGGCTGAGGGAGTGAGCACTGTCGGAGGGTCAGTGCTGAGGGAGTGGGGCCCTGTCGGAGGGTCAGTGCTGAGGGAGTGGGCACTGTCGGAGGGTCAGTGCTGAGGGAGTGGGCACTGTCGGAGGGTCAGGGCTGAGGGAGTGAGCACTGTCGGAGGGTCAGTGCTGAGGGAGTGGCCCTGTCGGAGGGTCAGTGCTGAGGGAGTGGGCACTGTCGGAGGGTCAGTGCTGAGGGAGTGAGCACTGTCGGAGGGTCACTGCTGAGGGAGTGGGCACTGTCGGAGGGTCAGTGCTGAGGGAGTGGGCCCTGTCGGAGGGTCAGTGCTGAGGGAGTGGGCCCTGTCGGTGGGTCAGTGCTGAGGGAGTGGGCACTGTCGGTGGGTCAGTGCTGAGGGAGTGGGCCCTGTCGGAGTTATGTGGTGTGTTCCAGGTTGGATGGAGGTGTTGGGTGAATGTCCCTGTCCTGTTGTCTCCCGCCTGTTCCCACACCATTCCTGATCCCCGCGCTCTCTCCCTCCTCTCACCCCCAGGTGAAAGCTGCGTTTGGTTTGAACATTGTCTCCTGTATCTTGATCGGATTCAGCGTCCTCATCCTGTCGTTTGACATCGCTGTGACCGTTATCTTTGCTCTGATCTACCGCTCCTGGGTCAGTAAATCCTCACGGAGTCAGCGTTCCCCGCTCCCCCCCCCTCGTTCTGTATCCCGAAGCTTCATAGCTCCTTGAAAGTGGAGTCACAGGTCGATAGGATAGTGAAGGCAGCGTTTGGTATGCTTTCCTTTATCGGTCAGAGTATTGAGTACAGGAGCTGGGAGGTCATGTTGCGGCTGTACAGGACATTGGTTAGGCCACTGTTGGGATATTGCGTGCAATTCTGGTCTCCTTCCTCTCGGAAAGATGTTGTGAAACTTGAAAGGGTTCAGAAAAGATTTACAAGGATGTTGCCAGGGTTGGAGGGTCTGAGCTACAGGGAGAGGCTGAACAGGCTGGGGCTGTTTTCCCCGGAGCGTCGGAGGCTGAGGGGTGACCTTATAGAGGTTTATAAAATCATGAGGGACATGGATAGGGTAAATAGACAAAGTCTTTTCCCCCCTGGGGTGGGGGAGTCCAGAACTAGAGGGGCATAGGTTTAGGGTGAGAGGGGAAAGGGAGCTAAGGGGCAACTTTTTCACCCAGAGGGTGGGTACGTGTTTGGAATGAGCTGCCAGAGGAAGTGGTGGGGGCTGGTACAATGACAGCATTGAAAAGGTGGATGGGGACATGAATAGGAAGGGTTTAGAGGGAGATGGGCCAAGTGCTGGCAAATGGGACTGGGTTAGGTTAGGATATCTGGGTCAGCATGGACGGGTTGGGCCGAAGGGTCTGTTTCCGTGCTGTACGTCTCTAAATGGGACTAGATGAGGTTAGGATATCGGGGACAGCATGGACGGGTTGGGCCGAAGGGTCTGTTTCCGTGCTGTACATCTCTCTGCCTCTCACTGACTCTTTAACCACTCCCACCTCCCCGATCCCTCCCCCCCCACCCCCACCCCACCCCGAGGTGCCCCTCGACGGTTTGTGTGCATTTGCCTAGCGCCCCAGTTTGTCCCAGATTTGGTGGTCAGCTCCTTCTCTCGGAGCTCCTGTCGTCCCCCCCTCAGACAGACAGGAGGCGGTGTGTTCTCACTCACTCTCAGCAGGATGCACGTGCAGTCCCACACCCT